>NC_041381.1:59340920-59386897 GCF_002162155.2 Triticum dicoccoides | reverse complement strand
CGACGGGGCGGGGCGGGGCGCGGCGACGGAGACGACGGGGACGGGGACGACCGGGGCGGCGACGTCGACGGGGGCGGCGACGAGGGGCGGGGACGGCCAGGGTCGGCGATGAGGGGCGGGGGCAGCGACGATCGGGGCAGGGCGGCGCGACGGAGGGAGAAAGAACAGAGAGGGAAACTGAATTTTTTTCAAGTGTTGTATATATAGGATGGACCTTTAGTACCGGTTGGACCCACCAACCGGTACTAAAGGTCTGTTTTGGCCAGGCCAAGCGGCGGGAAGCGCACCCCCTTTAGTACCGGGTGGTGGCTCCAACAGGTACTAAAGGCCCCCCTTTAGTACCGGTTTGTGCCACCACCCGGTACTAAAGGTGGTGCGCTGGCGCAGTGCGGTGCGGCAAGTTTAGTCCCACCTCGCTAGTCGAAGGGCTACCGCACTGGTTTATAAGCCCCAGTGCGGTAGCTCTCTCGAGCTCCTCTCCTAAGCAGGCCTACTAGGCCTACCAATTCATTGCTGCCATGTGGGCCTACTGGGCCTTTGCGGGCCTGCATCCTGGCCCAACAAAAGGTTGAGTTTCTAGTCGTATGCATGCCGCTTTGGCCCAGTAGGCGGACTTTTTTTAGTTTCTTAATTTTTTTTTGCTTTTTTATTTGTTTTATTTATTTTTGAGTTGTTTTTTGCTGTATTTAGAGTTTCTTTGTGAATATTTTTGCTTTAGGTACAAAATTTTACAAACTTTGATCTGTTAGTGCCGGTAGTTTTCAAATTTGAATAGTTTAAATTTTGAATTATTTAAAATTTGTGTGAATCACTAGTTTGTGAATAACTTAACTTTGGAAAAAGATATTTCAGTGATTCTTTTTTCTTATGTTTAATATTAGTGTGTTTTATCATTATATTCAATTTGGTAATGCTTAGGTTATTTAAAAAATGAAATGCCTTTGTGACATTTCAGTTTTCGTCGGAAACTCTGATACTTCAAAAAAGATTGTCCATTTTATACACGAAGTGTATCCAGTTTTTGTCGTAACCCTCTCTACTTTTTTGCACATGCTATTTGTATAAAATTATGATACCATGCCAACTTTCAACCTTTTCTGAGTTCATTTCAAATGCTTTTCAATTTCAGGGTCATTTAGCTGGAAAAAAATCAGTAAATGAATGAAAAAGAATTTGTTTGCACATAAAATTCTTCGCGTTTCAAATGCCAAAACACATAATTAATTACCCTAACTATTACAGACATTCCCTCCTGGGTGTGAAACACAGAAGAAAGTGATGATAGTGAAGCCGGTCACATCCCAGATATTTGGGTGTGAAACTTTTTCTTCTCATGTGTCCCTTTGCGCCGTAGCCAGAGAAAATCTTCATAATTTAACTGGATGCTCGTGTCAATATTCACTGTGAATGGAGCAATTTCATCAAACTTTTCATAATCTTCTGACATGTCTGTCTTGTCATCCACTCCCACGATGTTTCTTTTTCCTGAAAGAACTATGTGGCGCTTTGACTCGTCGTATGATCCATTCGCTTCCTTATCTTTTCTTTTTCTCGGCCTGGTAGACATGTCTTTCACATAAAAAACCTGCGCCACATCATTGGCTAGGACGAATGGTTCGTCTGCATACGCAAGACTGTTGAGATCCACTGTTGTCATTCCATACTGCGGGTCTTCCGTTACCCCGCCTCGTGTCATATTGACCCATTTGCACCGAAACAAAGGGACCTTCAAATCACCTGATCCATAGTTAAGTTCCCATATGTCCTCTATGTAACCATAATATGTTTCCTTTCCCGTGTTGGTTGTTGCATCAAAGCGGACACCACTGTTTTGGTTGGTGCTCTTCTTATCTTGGGCGATCGTGTAAAATGTATTCCCATTTATCTGGTACCCTTTGAAAGTCATTATATTCGAAGATGGTAATTGGGACAGCGAGTACAGGTCATTTTGAATATCGCCATCATTTAGGGCACGTTTCTGCAACCAACCAGCAAAAGTCCTCGTTTGTTCGCGTGTAATCCAGTCGCCAGACTTCTCCGGGTGTTTGGACTGTAGAAAATTCTTTTGTTCCTCCATATACGGAGCCACCAAGGCGGAATTCTGTAGAACTGTGTAGTGTGCTTCAGTGAGAGAATGCCCGTCCATACATATTATTTGATGCCCTCCTAGCGTGCCTTTTCCTTCCAGTCTGCCCTTATGCCGCGATTCAGGAACACCAATCGGCTTAAGGTCAGGAATAAAGTCAATACAAAACTCAATGACCTCCTCATTTTCATGGCCCTTCGAGATGCTTCCTTCTGGCCTAGCACGGTTATGAACATATTTCTTCAACACTCCCATGAACCTTTCAAAGGGGAACATATTGTGTAGAAATACAGGACCCAAAACGTTAATCTCTTCGCAAAGGTGAACTAGGACGTGCATCATGATGTTGAAGAAGGATGGTGGGAACACCAACTCGAAACTGACAAGACATTGCACCAAATCATTCTGTAACCTTGGTATGATTTCTGGATCGATTACCTTCTGAGAGATTGCATTGAGGAATGCACATAGCTTCACAATGGCCAATCGAACGTTTTCCGGTAGAAGCCCCCTCAATGCAACCGGAAGGAGTTGCGTCATAATCACGTGGCAGTCATGAGACTTTAGGTTCTGGAACTTTTTCTCTGCCATATTTATTATTCCCTTTATATTCGACGAGAAGCCAGACGGTACCTTCATGCTGAGCAGGCATTCGAAGAAGATTTCCTTCTCTTCTTTGGTAAGAGCGTAGCTGGCCTGACCCTGATGTATGTCGTCTTTTCCGTGCATACGTTGCTGGTCCTCCGGCGCCTCTGGTGTATCTTTTGTCTTCCCATACACGCCCAAAAAGCTAAGCAGGGTCACGCAAAGATTCTTTGTCACGTGCATCACGTCGATTGCGGAGCGGACCTCTAGGTCTTCCCAATATGGCAGGTCCCAAAGTATAGAGTTCTTCTTCCACATGGGTGCGCATCCGTCAGCGTCCTTCGGAACAGGTTGTCCGCCAGGACCCTTTCCAAATATTACCTTCAAATCCTTGACCATATCATGTACATCAGCACCAGTACGGTGGCGAGGCTTCATCTGGTGATCCGCCTCACCTTTGAAATGCTTGCCTTTCTTTCTTACGGGATGCCTTGTCGGAAGAAATCGACGATGTCCCAGGTACACATTCTTCCTACAACTATCCAAATATATACTGTCGGTATCATCCAAACAGTGCGTGCATCCGCGGTATCCCTTTTTGTCTGTCCTGAAAGGTTACTTAGAGCAGGCCAATCATTGATGGTCACGAACAACAACGCCTTTAGGTCAAAGTCTTCCCCCATGTGCTCATCCCACACACGTACACCTGTTCCATTCCACAGCTGTAGCAGTTCTTTAACTAATGGCCTTAGGTACACATCAATGTCGTTGCCGGGTTGCTTAGGGCCTTGGATGAGCACTGGCATCATAATGAACTTCCGCTTCATGCACAACCAAGGAGGAAGGTTATACAAACATAGAGTCACATGCCACATGCTATGGTTGCTGCTCTGCTCCCCAAAAGGATTAATGCCATCTGCGCTTAGACCAAACCATACGTTCCTTGGGTCACCTGCAAACTCCTCCCAGTACTTTCTCTCGATTTTTCTCCACTGCGAACCGTCAGCGGGTGCTCTCAACTTTCCGTCTTTCTTACGGTCTTCTGCGTGCCACCGCATCGCCTTCGCATGCTCTTTGTTTTGGAACAAACGTTTCAACCGTGGTATTATAGGAGCATACCACATCACCTTGGCAGGAATCTTCTTCCTGGGGCGCTCACCCTCGACATCACCAGGGTCATCGCGACTGGTCTTATAACGCAATGCACCGCATACCGGGCAAGCATTCAAATCCTCGTACTCATCGCGGTAGAGGATGCAGTCATTAGGGCATGCATGTATCTTTTGCACCTCTAACCCTAGAGGGCAGACAACCTTCTTTGCTTCATACGTACTCTCGGGCAATTCGTTGTCCTTTGGAAGCATATTCTTTATCATTACCAGCAACTTTCCAAATCCCTTGTCAGATACACCATTCTCTGCCTTCCATTGCAGCAATTCAAGTGTGGTGCCCAACTTTTTTTTGTCAGCTTCGCAATTCGGGTACAACAATTTCTTGTGATCCTCTAACATGCGCTGCAACTTCGTCCTCTCCAGATCACTTGCGCAGTTTCTCTTTGCATCGGCAATGGCCCGACCTAGATCATCAGCGGGCTCATCTGATGCCTCTTCTTCAGCTTCTTTCTGCATTGCCGGCTCAACTTCTTCCCCCATTGTTGTATCAGCGTATTCAGGGAACCCATGGCCAGGATAGCCGTCGTCGTCCTCTTCTTCTTCATTGTCTTCCATCATAACCCCTATTTCTCCGTGCTTGGTCCAAACATTATAGTGGGGCATGAAACCGGACTCAAATAGGTGGACGTGAATTGTTCTTGCCGTAGAGTAACTGTGACCATTGTTACAGCCAACACATGGACAAGGCATAAAACCATCCGCCCGCTTGTTTGCCTCAGCGGCAAGCAGAAAAGTATGCACACCATTAATGAACCCGGGAGAGCATCTGTCATCATACATCCATTGTCGGCTCATCTTCATTACACAACACCGAATAGACCAAATTAATACAAGTTCATACATAAAGTTCATATACAACACTTAATTAAATGCAACATACAAATAACTCTCTAGCTAAAGAATTTAAATGCAACAACAAATGCGATGAAGATCGCAATTAAGGTAACAATTGATCCAACAACATAATGATACCAAGGCACACTATCAATGGCATATTTTCTAATCTTTCTAATCTTCAACCTCATTTTCTCCATCTTGATCTTGTGATCATCGACGACATCGGCAACATGCAACTCCAATTCCATCTTCTCCCCCTCAATTCTTTTCAATTTTTCTTTCAAATACTCGTTTTCTCTTTCAACTAAATTTAACCTCTCGACAATAGGGTCGGTTGGAATTTCCGGTTCACATACCTCCTAGATAAAAATATCTATGTCAACTTGATGGGCATAATTTGTCATAAACACGAAATGCAACAACTAGTTTTAAAAGAGAATATACCACATCAGAATCATAACAAGGACGAGGGCCAACGGGGACGGATATCAAAACCATGGCACTATGTATAACAAACAATGTACGGGTAAGATAATTAATTATACGAGTAACTATATATCCAAATCACATAAACATCAATTTGGTAATGTAAAACATTCATGAATAAGAGCCTCACCAGAAGGTGGTGCCGGTGACGGGACGGTGCGGGCGATCGACGGTGGTTACGACGGAGATTTAGAAGGCACTAAGTAAACCACACCTACATATGCAAACTAAGTGTTATTTTTGTGCTCAAATTGCATATAAATCAAATACTAGCAAATATAATTATTCCTCCCAAATTAATCACTATACAAAGCATTGCAAGAGCTAATCTAGCAATGAGAGTTGAAAGGACAAAGTTGCTAACCTTTGTGATCATTTGAATGGATGGGGGCCTTCAAATCTTGACAAATTTTGGGCAAAATTTGTGAGGAGCTCGAGGAGAGAGGGGGAAGAACAGAGGAAGTGAGGGGAAAGGGGAAGAACAGAGTGGCTCGGGGGGGGGGACCAAGGGTTTATATACGTCGACCTTTAATACCGGTTCGTGCCACAAACTGGTACTAAAGGTGCTGGACGGGCCCCAGACTGACAACACCCTGCCACCACCCTCTTTAGTACCGGTTCGTGGCACGAACTGGTACTATAGGTTCGCCATGAACCGGTACTAATGAGAACGGCCGGCTAGCCGTTGGAACCGGCACTAATGGACACATTAGTGCCGGCTCAAAACCAAACTGGCACTAATGTGTCTCATATTAGGTCCTTTTTCTACTAGTGTATAGATTCATTGACTGCAGCAGCAGCTTAACCTTAGATCTTTATTCATGTAATTATGGTGTCCTTTACTGGAACCGTGTTTGTATGATAGAAGTGTGGCAGTGGATGATGAATTGAATTAGCTAAGTTAGAGTGAAATGTTTGGCACTCGTAGAAGATTTGGTATTGCATTTGCCAATTCCCATACTTTGCACTGTCCAATCTCTACACCCTACTGAGTATGAAAACCCGAGTTTTTTTTGTTTTGTATTTGCTAGTTCCCATGATTTTTTGATGATACTTATCCTTCCAAGCTATCAAACTTGGCATTGTGGTATTCTTTTCCTGTGAAAATGCTTGCTAATCTCTAACTAAACCATTTCATTTGCTTCCTTTTGATAGTTTCGAAAAATCGAAGTTGGCGGCTGCCTTAATGTTCATAAGGTGTAAAAAGTTACATTAATCCTGGTGAAGATTCTATTGATGAGCCTGGCCCTGTTCGACCGTAGGTCGCCACTGGATGTATCCTACTTCACGGTTTAATCATGGTCGTTTTGAAACCTGGATACTTGTTCATGAGAAAAACAACAACAACAACAACAACATAAACCTAAGAATGATGGGGTGGTTCAGGCGTACTGTCGATGACCTGGAGCTCAGAGAATTCCGTCTCACTGCAAGAAGATTTACATGGGCTAGCGAGCGAGCAAACAACACTCTCACAAAGATTGACCGTATCATGATGACCAAGGATTGGGAGCTCCGGTTTCCAAACCTCCAACTAAACCCGGCCTCCACAAATGTGTTTGATCACTGCCCATTGATACTTAAGAGAATGGATATTAAACATTTCAAAGGCTTTCGGTTTGAGACTTACTGGCTGAAGATAGATGGTTTTCGGGACGTTGTTCTAAATGCCTGGAACAAGCATGTTGCTTCCTCGGATGCAATCAGGATCATTCAGACAAAACTAGCAAGAACGGCAAAAGCCCTTAGAAAATGGAGCAAAGACAGAAAAGCTGAAATTAGAACCCAGGAAGCAATTGCAAATGACGTTATCTTTAACTTGGATCTGGCTCAAGAGGATAGACACCTAACAGACAAAGAAAGACAACTGAGACAACACCTCAAAGCCAGACTGTTGGGGTTTGCCGCTATCGAGAGGATGATGTGGAAACAACGGTCAAGATTATCAGGAGTGAGAGAAGGGGACGCTAATACAAAGCTCTTTCACCTGCGGGCAAATGGGAGACGCCGGAAAAATCACATCCCGACCTTGAGAGGCCCCAATGGAGATACTAACATACATGAGCAGAAGGCTAACATTATTCTGGATCACTTTTCGTCGCTCATGGGATCCCCTCTGTAGACTTACAGAGATTTAAACTGGGACAATTTGCAGCTGCCGCATCATGATTTGCAGTCCCTTGATGAAGGTTTCACGATGGAGGAAATCAAAGAGGCTGTTTTTGCTTGCCATGCTGAGAAGGCTCCTGGGCCAGATTGATTCATAGGGGCTTTCTACAAAAACTGTTGGGATATTGTGAAGAATGACGTATATCTCGTTCTGTGTCAGATTCACCAGCTCAGAGGGCATTATTGGTACTTTCTGAATTTGGCCAATATTGTGTTAATACCCAAGAAGGAGGGCAATGTTCTGCCTTCTGAGTTCAGGCCTATCAGTTTGATGCACAACATGGCAATAATTTTATGCAAGATTTTGGCAAACAGACTTGCTCCATTTTTGAAAGACATTGTTACCCCTTGCCAAAGCGCCTTCATTAAGAAAAGATGCATCCAGGATAACTTTCTCTATGTCAAAAATGTCATAAAGGAGGCACATAGAAAGAAACATCCTCTCATTTTCCTCAAGCTCGACATTGCAAAAGCTTTTGATACAGTTGGGTGGCCGTACTTGCTGAAGGTGATGAAGGCATTGGGTTTTGGGCAGAGATGGTGTGATCTCATTTCCATTTTCTTGGCCTCGTCAACTTCAAGAGTTCTTCTAAATGGCATCCCTGGTAAACCATTCAGACACATGAGAGGCTTGAGACAGGGAGACCCACTCTCTCCGATGCTCTTCATTTTGGCCATGGAGCCTCTGCAACGACTGCTGGAGATGGCTACTTTGAGAGGCGTCCTCTCGCATCTCACCCCAAGAGCTGCAAGAATTCGAGTCAGTTTCTACGCCGACGATGCGGCTATTTTTGTCAACCCAGTCCAATGTGAGATTAAGGCGGTAAAGGAAATCCTGGACTATTTTGGGGAGGCTTCGGGACTGAAGATCAACCTACACAAATGCATGGCTTATCCCATTAGTTGTACTGGCATCAACTTGGAGGAGGTCCTCGGTATCTTTGGAGGCAACATTGGTCAACTGTCGTGCAAGTATTTGAGCTTACCTCTAAGCACAAAAAAGTTAAGAAGAATTGAAGTACAACCATTGATCGATAAATCTGCTGCAAGACTGAAGCCTTGGAAAGGGAAGATGTTCACAAGACCAGGCAGGCTGATCTTGGTTAACTCGGTGATCACGGCAATAGCAACTTACTTCCTCACAATCTCCACAGTAAATTCATGGGCGGAAAAAAGATTAAACAAGATCCGTAGGAACTTTTTGTGGAACGCTGGCGAGGAGTGTAGCGGGGGGAAATGCTTGGTTAACTGGAAGACAATTTGTGCCCCACAGGAAAATGGAGGTTTGTGAATCAAAGATATTGGCTGCTTTGGGAGGTCTCTAAGATTAAGGTGGTTATGGAATGAGTGGCAGGAGGAGGACAAGCCTTGGAAGGGGACCCATGTGCCGTGTGAAAGATTGTGGATGTCGCCTAGAGGGGGGGGGGTGAATAGGCATTTTAAAATAATTACGGTAGAGGCTTGAACAAATGCGGAATAAACCTAGTGGTTAATTTGTCAAGCACAAAACCTACAACAACTAGGCTCACCTATGTGCACCAACAACTTATGCTAAGCAAGATAAGCAACTATGTGATAGCAAGATATATGACAAAGAACAATATGGCTATCACAAAGTAAAGTGCATAAGTAAAGGGCTCGGGTAAGAGATAACCGAGGCACGCGGAGACGACGATGTATCCCGAAGTTCACACCCTTGCGGATGCTAATCTCCGTTTAGAGCGGTGTGGAGGCACAATGCTCCCCAAGAAGCCACTAGGGCCACCGTAATCTCCTCACGCCCTCGCACAATGCAAGATGTCGTGATTCCACTAAGGGACCCTTGAGGGCGGTCACCGAACCCGTACAAATGGCGACCCTTGGGGGCGATCACCAAACCCGTACACTTTGGCAACCCTTGGGGGCAGTCACCGGAACCCGTCAAATTGCTCGGGGCGATCTCCACAACCTAATTGGAGACCCCTACGCTTGCCCGGAGCTTTACACCATAATGATTGAGCTCCGAACACCACCAGCCGTCTAGGGCGCCAAAGCACCCAAGAGGAACAAGCTCAAGGGCACCAAGCACCCAAGAGTTATAAGCTTCTCAACTTGAAACTTCCACGTATCACCGAGGAGAACTCAAACCGATGCACCAAATGCAATGGCAAGGGCACACGGAGTGCCCAAGTCCTTCTCTCCCAAATCCCACCAAAGCAACTAATGATAGGGAGGAAAATGAGAGAAAGAACAAAAAGGAGAACACCAAGAACTCCAAGATCTAGATCCAAGGGGTTCCCCTCACATAGAGGAGAAAGTGATTGGTGGAAATATGGATCTAGATCTCCTCTCTCTTTCTCCCCAAAAACTAGCAAGAATCCATGGAGGGATTGAGAGATAGCAAGCTCGAAGAAGGTCAACAATGGGGGAAGAACACGAGCTCAAAGGATAAGGTTGAATGGGGAAGAAGACCCCCTTTTATAGGAGCTCCCGAATCCAACCGTTATGCTCACAGCCCGCACAGAGCGGTACTACCGCTCCAAGGAGCGGTACTACCGCTAGGGCGGTAGTACCCCTTCGAAACACAACAACGAGGAGGCAAAAAGGCCAGAAGAACCGTCGGAGCGGTAGTACCGCTCGTCCTCACGATACTACTGCTCGACCTCACGGTACTACCGCAAATGGTAGCGGTACTACTGCTTGCGAGCGGTACTAAAAAAATACTTCTATGCCTACTTCCGCTGAGCAAAACACGAGATTTTGGTCCGGAGCGGTACTACTGCTTAGGAGTCGCGGTAGTATCGCGCTGGAGCGGTAGTAAAAAATTACATCCGCTCTAGTCGCGGTAGTACCGCTGCAGCCTTTACCAAAACAGCCACAACTTTTGCAAACGGACTCCAAATTCAACGAAACCAAGTTTGTTGGAAAGCTAACGACATGGGATAACACAATATTGATATAAATATCAAGAATAAGCAAATGATAAAAGTTCCATAAGAAAATGGTGAGAACCCTTCATCGGATAAGACCAGTAAAACCTCCAACACCGAAAACATCATAGAAGACGCATGCGAACTCCGTTTTCGATGAACTCAAGCTTGTAGACCATAAGCTCTAAGACTCACAAATATAACCAAACAAGAACCAAGAAACATGAAGCAAGGATCAAGCTACCAACTTGAGAGCCCCCTTGATAGTACGGCAAACGATCCTATAACTTGGTCTCCCAACTACCACCACGAGACTGGTAAAATAGAAAACCTATCAAGGGCAAACCTTTGCCTTGCACATGGTCCACTTGAGCTAGATGAAGACGATCTTGACTCCCTCAAGTTGGACCACCTTTCTTGATTGCGTTGGCTCGATGAAGACTAGATGATTGCTCCCCCATAGTTCACTATGGGTGAGCCACTCTTCGGCACACCTTCACAAGTCCATTGACACCACAATGGATGGCAAGATTCAAGCACTTGATCTCTTTGTGATGCTCCACTTGAACTTGCACACGGCAATCTTGATGACAATCACCACTTGATGTCATCCTTTCCATGGGTTGTATGATATCTTCCTCTTGACGCAAGCCCATGGATACGTACCATACCATGGGATCACTTGATCCCTCTTGGTACATCTTCTATGCTTTGTGAGTTGATCAACTTGATTCACTCTTGACTTACTCTTGATCAACCTTGAATCTTTGCAACTCACTTCATTTGGATGATGTCTTGAAGGTAAACATGAATGATCACACACCCTTCTTCTTCAAGACATGCTTGCAATAAGCTCAACACTCATATGACCAATCTTTGGATAATTCCTTGATAGCACCTTGGTCATCACAAACTCTCATTGAAACCAACAAATGGACTCCAAGAAAAGCCTATGGGCAAACCCTTCAAACATAACTCAAGGCAACCATTAGTCCATAGAGATTGTCATCAATTACCAAAACCACACATGGGGGCACCACATGTCCTTTCATCGTGTGACTTAACAGATAGACAACTTTTTGTGGCCAATACCACCATCACTCTCGGGGATGGCTCAGTGGCAAAGTTCTGGACTGAAAAATGGCTAGACGGACAGGCACCGAGAGATATCACACCAGCTGCCTTTCGCCTCGCCCACCGGAAGAACCTAACTGTCCAAGAGGCCCTCTCGGAAGGGAGATGGATGAAAGGACTGGAACGTGTTGCTAATGCCAATGATTTGGATCAGTTCATCCACCTTTGGGATCGTGTTCAAGCTGTGCATATCACAACTGAAAGGGAAAAAATCACTTGGAATCTTACTACAAATGGTGCTTATTCTGCCACCTCTGCGTATCATGCTCAATTCCTTTCTAGGATTCATCAACCAGGGCTCATGAAGGTCTGGAGAGCAAAGGCTGAGCCCAAAGTCAAGTTCTACATTTGGCTCCTGCTACAAAACAGGAACTGGACGGCTGATAGATTAAGTAACAGGGGCTGGCCTCACGCCGACAATTGCATGCTCTGCAATCAGACCCTGGAGACTGCCGCTCATCTATCTCTATTTTGCCCTTTTGCTAAGGAGGTGTGGCAAAATTTGCGGACTCTCACGTGTCCATGGTTACAAGTGTGCTCTCTGCTCCGTCAGTTAACAAGTGGTGGGCTCGTCTTCATACTGCTGCGCCTACCATTGATAGCAAGATTCGTGTCACCACTGCTATGTACATCGCTTGGCATATCCGGAAGGAGAGGAATGCCAGAACTTTTGAGCACAAAGCGGCACCGGCGCATGTAGTCGCGGGCAAAGCAAAGGCTGATATCTGCATGTTTCAAGAGGCAGCCAATATGTAACTAAACTCCCTGCTTCTTCTTTTACTTTTTTTCTTTGTTCCCTCTTGAGGCCCTGCGGCTGTTCTCAGCCTGCCCCCAAACTGTAATGGACACTATCTTTCCCTACTTAATGCAAAGCAGAGCTCCTGCTAGTTTGTCAAAAAAACCTGGATACTAGGTTCATGTACTTTGGAACTTGTATATTGGAGGGTAACCTGTTTAAAAATGAATGCTGGGGTTGGACACATAATTTGTGATTAATAATTGAAATGAATTAGTGTTTTGAGATCTAGTTGTGTCAGTACAATTTTTGGCCTTGTAAATCTTGAGATATTCTAATTCTTGTTTTTAACACAATATAATGCTCACACAAATGCTCACACACTCATCTCTATGAATGCACGCATGCCCTACCTCTATGAGCACCTTCGAAAAAATGAGCCGACACATCATCTTAAGATTGACAAAATCGTCACAGACGCCTTCGTAGTTGATGGAACCATCTTCTTCCCACTGAACGCACATCCCCGAAAGATTAGAAATAAATCCAGAAAAATGCAACCATCGATGATGGGTTGGAGATATCACTGTCCTCCTAACCTCCTAACCATCTAATTACAGTTGATTCACATATTCCAATTCTTGTGGATGATATATATGCATGTAAAGATGACACACGAATTTGGAGAAATCCTGTGTACCTAAAACTTAAAGCACGTTGAAACTGAATCAGTGAAAAATAAAAAATCTATAAGAACACAATTCCCCTGTGTATTTTTTTTAAATCCCCCTGTATATTCAGGTTTCCCCCTACGTACTTATGCAAAGGGAAGCATATGGCAAAGAATACAGAGATATATTGCAAGAGAATGATTATAGTAAAACTTTATATTAGCTCTATTAAATAAATTCTAGAACCCTTATATAATATTTATTGCTTTTATTGGGTTTTGATTGGATTTTTCCTGCAAATGAAATTGGTCGAGGTGATAATATGAAAGAAAAAATCATGCCAAATCATATCCCTAGCCAAAGTATCTCAGATCAACCATGGAAAATACTTTTGCAAAACTAATCTTTTTTTTTCTTTCGAAAATGATCAAATCAAAATTCCTGAAATCTTAAAAGTGCGTGCGCGCTTGTTAGAGAGAAGGAGCGGTCGCTCTGTCACTCGCATGCGTATATACATGTTTTGTCTGCTAGTGCATATGAGTACTAGCATTAAATGCGGCCAGACTTGTCACATGTGAGAAAGAAACAGATCCACGTCTATTTATTTTGGGTTTTCAAATTTTAAAAAAGTCATATTTTTCAGACCATGCGTCGAAATTCAGATCCGTCTTCACCGTTGGATTTCTCGTGATGAGATCTTTGAAACTAGATCCCACATGGATATGTTTCGACGAAATTTTTTCGATGCCAACTTTCGTGCTGTATGGTGCAACTAGTCTACTGTCCCGACCAACTATCTAGTAGTCGTTGTGCAACCCTCCTCTCTACTCATGGATGCGTAGTTTTTCACTGTTGGCACACCCTACCCCACCTCCCCTGCAAGCGACATGTACAACTTAGTCTATTGTTCAAGCCAACTGCCTATCAGTCAATGTGCAACTCCTCCCCCTCTCTATTTGTGACATGCATTTTCAGTTGGCGGGCATTTTCAGTTGGCGGGGACAACAAACAGAGTTGCACATAGTCTGCTAAGTAGTTGACCAGGGGCAATATACGAAGTTGCACATCTCATAGGCAGAGACAGTTGAATGGTAAAACATTGACATTCATGAGGGTAGTAAAAAGTTGCATACTAAAGTTGCAAAACTCACTAGGGGGATGGTTTGGGCCGTGTGCTAGTAGGGAAACTACACATCCATGGGGTACGGGAGAAAGTTGCAAATCGCAGTTAGATAGTTGGCCGTGGCAGTATACGAAGTTGCACATCCACTATTAGGTTGTTGGCCGATGCAGCAAACACATCCACGGGCAGGGGAAAGTTGCAGATCAACTACTATGCAGTTGGCCTGGGCAATAGACGGAGTTGCACATCTCATTGGAAGGAGGCAGTTTGGCACCATCATTGAAAATTGCGCGTTTAAGGTATAGGAGAAAGGTATAGGAGAAAAGTTGCACATCCATGTCAGTCAGTTGCATACCGACGACTAGGCAGTTGCATAAAACGGGAAGAAAATTGCACAAAAAAAATTTCTTCAAAACATAGTCATGCGGGATCTAGTTTCGAAGAGCACGTCACGAGGGTTCTAAAAGTGAAAACGGATCTTAATTTCGATACGCGGTTTGAAAGTTATGGTTTTTTAAAAATTTGAAAACCCGAATTAAGTGCGTTCTCATTTCACGTGGGTGCTTTACAATTAATTTTTATTTATATCATGTTCACACCTGTTTATTTTTCCTAATATGGATTAGGGGACAAAATATTTCCTATTTTGGCCGGCCACTACGAAGCGCTAGCGGGCCAAGGGCCACCCGCTAGACGCGTCCATCAAAATTTTCCTAGTGCTGCGGTCGTAAAATTCTGCTGCCGTGTGGGACCCACTCATCAGTGAGTGGTCCTTTTTTTATTCCATTCTTTCCTTTTCTTCTTTTCCCCTTCCTTACTTCCCTAAAAAAAAACCTCTTCCTCACCATCGAGCAGAGCCGCCGCCGCCGCCCCTCCCCTTCCCGGCCTTCGCCGCCGCCCCGGCGCCCCACCCTTCCCTCAAGTACCGCTGCGCCCCGGTCGACCCTCCCCTCCTCTCCATTCCCGGCTGGCGCTCGATTTCAGGGCCCTCGATTTTTCCCCATTCCCGAAATCCCTAGCCAGACCAAACCCTCCCGCGTCTCTCTCGCCAGCCATGGAGGCGGCGGTGGCGGCCTCCTCGGCTGCAGCGGTGGCTGCCAAGGACGCGGCCTTGGCCGCTTCGGTTGCAGCGTCGGCTGCTGCCAAGGACGCGGCGGCAGTTGCGGTGACTGCAAAGGAGGCGGCTGTGGCGGCTTCGGCTGCGGCTTTAAACGCCAAGGAGGCAGCCGTGAGGGCCTCTGCTGCGGCGTTAGATGCCGAGGAGGCAGCGGCTGTGGCGGCGACTGCAGCCCAGGCGGCGACTGCGGCGGCGGCAGCTATGCAAGCTTCCCAGAAGCGTAGGTTTGCTGATGCGGCGTTGGATGTGGAGGAGGCAGTGCCTGCGGCTGCGACTGCAGGGCAGGCGGCTGGGGCGATAAATGCCGAGGTGGCAGCGCCTGTGGCGGAGACTGCAGGCCAGGCGGCGACAGCTATGCAAGCTTCCCAGAAGAGTAGGTTTGCGGATGCGGAGTTGGATGCCGATGAGGCAGTGCCTGTGGCGGAGACTGCAGGCCAGGCGGCAACCGCTGCGGCGGCAGCTATGCAAATGCAATCTTCCCAGAAGCGTAGGTTTGTGGATGCGGCGTTGGATGCCGAGGAGGCAGCGCCTGTTGCAGTGACTGCAGGGCAGGCGGCGGGGCCAATAAATGCCGAGGAGGCAGCGCCTTTGGCGGTGGCGACGCAAGCTTCCAAGAAGCGTAAGTCTGTGGCTGTGGCGTTAAATTACAAGGTGCCAGCGCCTGCGACGGTGACTGCAGTTGAGGCGACGGCGGCGCCATTGCAAGCATCCAACAAATGTAAGTTCCAGATCATCGACGTGGACCAAGATCCACAAGGGAGCACAGACCTCGATGATGCGGGGAGTGTCGATCACATCGGCCGCCTCCCGGACGCCGTTCTCTGAGTATCGTCTCTCTTCTCCCCACCAAGGAAGGTGCCCGCATGCAAGTCATCTCTCGCCGATGGCGTCCGCTATGGCACTCCGCTCCTCTCAACCTCGTGGTGGACCAAGAACTCAACAGCAACAACCACAATTTGGGCGATTTGATTTCAAAGATTCTCTCTGTGCATCCTGGCCCCGCACGCCGCTTCTCGCTCTGCCTCTCTAGTAGCAAGTATCATGGCAAGATCAAAGGCTGGCTTAGTTCCCAAGCTCTGGACAAGCTACAGGAGTTTGAGCTCATCCCCGAGCGTTGGTTCGACGTCAGGGGTATTTTCTACCTGCTGCCATCGTCCGTCTACCGCTTCGCGCCCACGCTCCGTGTGGCCAAATTCGGCGCCTGCCGTTTCTCCAATTTGATTGTGAAGCTGTCGCTCAAGTTTCCGTGCCTCAAGCAGCTCACCCTGGATAGAGTCACCATCTCGGAGGATGCTCTCCACAGCGTGCTCTTTGGCTGCTCTGCCTTGGAAAGCCTTGAGCTAAATAAAAATTCTGGCTTTGGTCGCCTCTGCATCAGCTCCCAAACTCTTAAGAGTATAGGCTTTTGCACTAACCAGTTTAGTGTCCCTTTCCAAAAGTTGGTCATCAAGGATGCCCCGTGCCTTGAGAGATTGCTACCACTTGAACCACAGGTTGGCCCAAGGACCATACGGGTAATCTCGGCACCTAGACTGAACATATTGGGTGTGCTCTCTACAAGCATAACAGAACTTCAGCTTGGAACCACAGTTTTCCGGGTAGCAGCAGTCTTCATCCATTGCTCATTCAGCATTCATATATGCAGGCTGTTTTTCTTATGAGTGCACTTGTTTTTTATGTCTTTGCAGAGTATGATTGCTGTTGGCTTGACAACCAAAATGCAGAGCGTGAGGGTGTTGGTTCTTGACTACACTAATCTGGATATAGTGGTTAACTTCCTCAAGTGCTTCCCCTGCTTGGAGAGGCTGCATGTCTTTGTGAGTACATTAACATAGCTGCTTGCTTTAGATGTCAAAATCAGAATTTGAGTTGCTGTTTTATCTAGCCAGTTATCATATTGCTAACCTGTTGGTAACTTCTTTTGTATTATTTGTTCTCTCCATTTCCAGTTCCGGTTCCAGAGGATGAGTTATAATAATCGGGGGGAGTATGACCCACCGGAACCGATTGAATGCCTTGAGCTGCATCTCAAAGAAGTATTGTTTAACAATTATGACGGCACCGTCCCTTTGTGTATTGACTTTGCCAAGTTCTTTGTTTTGAATGCGAAAGTGCTAAAGGAAATGAAAATCACATTGCCTTACCACCGGCAGTACAACTGGTTTGCTAATCAACACTGGCTGCTGTGGACCAAAGATAGAATTTCTCAAGATGCTCGGATTGAACTGAGATGCGGCAATAATGTTTATTTCAGAGACAACAGGAACACCCATGATTTGTCAATGGCTGATCCGTTTGACGTGCCCTCCAGCGGATGCAAAAAGTGTAGTGGATCCCCATTTTGAATGTCTAGTGTTCAAAGCCCAACTTTATGTCGCTGCTTTTTTTTTCTAGCCTGACTCTCAAAGATAGGATTTACTTCACTCGGTGATGGAATGTTTTGTGGCCTACTCAGAATTATACCTGGTGGCGAAGGAGGTGGTGTCTAAGCTCAGGCTGCAAATCCGAACTTGCCGCTTGAAGGGGTTTGTCAGTAGTTTATTTTATATGTGTTTTTGCGCTTGTTTAGATCTGTAATGCTTAGTTAGTTGTGGTAATCTGTTTTGTTGTTTGGTCCTGTAATTTAAGCTGCTGACAGAAGCAGCTAGTACTATTATTATCTACTGTATCCTATAACTCGCTTTAGTGAAAAAGGATTTTTCATGCCTTCTGTCTCAAATTTATCCCTTTGCAATTCATGACAGAATGTTTGCAACCTTGTTTCTGCTAGTTTCAGTGAATAATGCATCTTTGGTTTGTAGAAGTGTTTATTTATCATTTCTGCTTTCAGGTGATAATTTGGTGTCATGAAACCATGTAGTGGTTTAGCTTACATGATTTTTCCTTCTCTGGATATACGCAATAATATTACTTACTGATTTGTGCTGCAGCATCTATACTCATCACATTGGTTTTTAGGCCGCCTATTAGTTACTGTAATATATATATAGTTCAGCAATATGGATACTATGATCGTATCTCTGTATCTCTATATGGTACAGGGGTATACGGTATTACCCTTAGTTGGCACTTGCCCGTAGTGACCATGCATAGGCAACAAGAAGCTATTTCATGTTAATAATTAGTATTGGCAGCTACTGGTTTTTGCCAGCTTTGTAATTCCTCAAGAAATGTTTGGCCTGTTACACAGTTTTTGTGTGTTAATAATCCTTTTCCGTTTGGTAATTCCATTGTCATGGTTATTATTACCAGCCTGCATACATACGTATATCCTCTGTTTTTTTTTGGAGTGATCTGGGTGTTGATTTCATTTAATGAACACATGCCACTTTTGAAGTCATACAAGCTTGAAAACACAGAGGTTGAACCTGACGCCTGCCCCGTTCCGTTAGCTTGCTTGGATTTTTTTTGAGTTGGCTCTGCATCGAATTATCCATTTTCGTCTTCATTCCTATCTATACTGCAGCAGCAGTACATATATGCTCTGTGGGAATGTATTTAATTTGAGCATCCTATGCTGAAGCGAAGCACATTTTGTGATTTTCTTCTAGTATTAAACAGCAATACCTGCTTAATGTTTCCGTGGTAGGGTCGAGGTATTGAGCAGTGCGAATTCAGAGGCGTGGTGGCCTTGACATAGGGGATCAGCTTACTGGCATGTGAGAGGTAAGGAACCTGGTCATATGATACTGTGATGTACACGAAAGCGTGGCACTGCCAGCTTCAGCTATATATTTTGGATATTAATCTTATCAAGCTATTGCCAGGTGTCACGTACGTCACCGGGAAGCTGTGAGATCATCATGCGAGAGACACGAAGGAAGCTGTGATGTTTGATGAGGACACCAGGTTTCTGGACGAAGAAGATGAAGCTGCAACGGTAAGCAACTCTAGCTGGCCCTGATGGCGCAACATCGAAATGCTTAGTAGCTAGGCCTACCTGCCGCACAGGCACCGCTGATGAATTGTTTGGTCACGAATGTGTTTAAGATCCAAAATGCAGTTGACGGTGAGATAATAGTTGATATGTGCTGAGGTTTGTTCCACTCGAATCTGTGCGGATTCATTAAGCGAACCAGAATTGGATGCCCGGCAGTATGATTTTCATTCCGATGATTTAAATTCTCATACTATTGCTGCTAGCTGGGTATGTATGTATTGAGGTCACATCCCAGAAATATGGGGCATGGCTTGGAGTCTGAAGATGGAAACTGGGACCTGAAGTTGAAATGAAAACATTATGTTTTCTTACATACAGTACATATGATCCAGGTTAACCTGGGAGTTGCTGTTTCTTTTACTGAAAAATGCCAGTACAAAAAATCCAGAGCTGTTGCACATCAGAATAGATGCATATCGCTCACTGCTTCCAACTTGGGATCATCCAGGTTAACCTGTTGCTGTTTGTAACAACAACAAAAAAACATCCCTTGAGATGATCAACTGGAGATGATCTCCCTGGAGCTTTGACAGAAACTGATGATCGGGGCATCAAGAGAGGCTCTGGGCACGATTGCCATGCCGGAGCAAGCAAAGCAAACATCCAACGCCGCAGGCCGCAGCACAACTACCCACATACCAACTACACAGGACCAGAAAGTTGCAGGCATATAAACATAAATAAAACCCATTAACAGTCGCAGTAAGGGTGCCTCCTCCTGCGGTCCATGTCATCACTGGAAAAAATAAACGCGTTAGCGATTGGGTGGGCAGAAAAGACAGACAAAAAAAAACACTCTCGTTGCCTCTCGCACCCATGCACACGACCTCTCCTCTCCTTCTGCACGCGACATCCTCTCCTTCCGGGAGCCATCGCATCGCCGCCGCCACTTCTGTTCGTTTCTCGCCAGATCTGGGGAGCCACCGGGAGGGGAAAACGAGCTCTTCTCTGTATATGACTATATTCTTTGATTTTTCTGTGCAGTTCATCTTTGGCTATAATAATTTCAAAATCGAGCAGGGATTGTTCGATTTTTGCAGCCGATGGTTTAATTGTTTAGACTAGAGTAGGGGCGGCTGTTGGGCACCATCTTTCTTCCCATCTCTCCCTTTTTATCATTTGCAGTCTTGCCAAACATTGGATGTCAATCTCCAGAGAAAGTTTAGTACTTATGCCAATGAAGCATGTTGTGTATTTAAATTTCTGAAAAATTGGGCAGTTTAATAAATCAGATGCATAATTATCTATAGTGTGTCCATTGTTTTATTGACGGTTGTTGAACATCTATGTTGTTAGTTTGATACATGCTCCGCTGTGGACACCGTCCGAAAGGTTGCTCGCATGATTTCTCTATTTTGTGGAGCTATCAAGAATCGTCAGGCCATGAGCGACTTGGTTTGGTTTACAGGCATGCGTGGAGAGCGGGTTCTTCTACGTCACCAACCACGGGATCCAGGACGGCCTGCTGGAGGCGTTGTTCGCCGAGAGCAAGAAGTTCTTCGAGCTTCTGCTGGAGGAGAAGATGTGTCAGGCCTGTTTCTGTTGACAACACCGGAAATGCCACAGTACCGATTCAGTTTGCCCGAACAAACGACAGCCGTCGATCTACCATCCAAGGGACGCAGGGGAGTGGTACCGCTTCGCGGCCCAGATCGTCGTCGCAGCCGTTGATCTGAGAACGGACGGCTGCTACCGTGTCACTTACTTTTTGAAAGTTACCACGCTTTGTCGTTTTACTGTACCTGTCATTGTCTTTCCTTTTTACCTCGCTAAGCTCCTTTTAAGCTCGCCTCCGGGTTGTGGAGAGGGCATCTTGATTGTATCTGGGCTTGGCCCTTAAGCCGCCGTGTTTCCGGCTGGCTGGAAACCCTAGCTACTTCTGCTTGAGTGAATGAAATCGATCCCCAAAAATTGCCCCAAAATTCGAGTAATTTCTTCTGTCGCGTGAGAATTCAGAGTTAGTGATAGTTAGTTCCTGACAATTGGTATCAGATGCGTTGGTTGTTGTCCTTGGCGGTGAGATCTGAGTCCCAGATCTGATCGAGTGGCGGCGGCGTGAGGCGGCGATTGGCGGTGGTAGACCGATCGGCAGCAGAGAGGAAGGAGTAGTGGTTCCTGGAGAAAACTTCTTCAGAGTAAAATCCCACCCAACCCTCCCTTTCAGTGCTGCTCGCTCCGGCGGCGCGGCGTCTACAACAATTGAAGGGAAAAGTTGCTAATTGTGTGGGTTGGTTTCCGAGCAACCGGTGCAAAATCCCTTCCCACCACTACCCGACTGAATCCTCAGGCTGGATCTGCAAGGAATGACCAACAAGAGCCCTGCAGACATGGCTGGAGAGACCCAAGACACTGATCTGTTGGAACTCGAGTCCTTGCAATTGGACATCAAAACTCTAAGGCAGGAGCGAGAAGAGCACAGAAAGGAGTTCTATAATTTCACAGAGTCAGTAAACAAGAACTTTGCCAGCATCTAAAGAAACTTCAAGAAAATACAAAGCACTTTGCAGAAGTTGGCCACTGAACAGCCGGGAGAAGAAGAAGAAGATGAAGATGAGGAAAGGCCAGATCCTCTCTCTGGACAAGGTAGTAATGCTATTCGACCAGGAAGGCCGAAACAACTACCAAACAACCAACTGGCCACTGATAAACAGGAACCAGCTACAGGGGGATCTGCTGTGTTAGTTGACAAAACTACAGGCAGAGAACTGAACTTGGATGGCACTCCAAAAGGACCTTATAGGCACCCAAATCATGCTGCCAACAAGCAGGAGTTTCACACGCCACAGCAGCAGCAAGTTCAGGGAGTGCAACACTTAATGTCATTTGAGGAATTTCTGGAAGCAGAGGTCAGAAGAGACAGACACAGACCTTATGCTCCTGAAACCAGAAGAAATATACTTTCTGTCAAGCCTGCAAAGCTAAACATTGCTGAATTTGAAGGAGTGGATGCAGATTCACGGATACAAAATATAGAACAATACTTCTCAGCTGCTAGAACACCAATTGAGCAAAGAACTGAAATAGCAGTTTCTTATCTGAAGGGTGAAGCTATACAATGGCGGAGAGGAACTGGGTTTATTATCAGTAATATGCCTTGGCACAAATTCTGTTCTGCACTCACACAAAGGTTTGCTGTCACATCTGTGTGTGAAAATGTGAAAGCTTTCCACAAGTTAACTCAACAGGCTACTGTTGCTCAATACATCTCTGAATTTGAGCAGCAAATGAATCTGATGAGGAGGGACAACCCAACAGTTTCTGACAACTACTACTTGCACAGTTTCATATCAGGACTTAACCCCTACATTCAAAGCCATCTAGAGTGTTTAGAACCTACTGATATGTAGAAAGCTATGTGGCTAGCAAGAAGGATTGAGAAATCTTCTCCTCCTTCCACTACTTAGAAAACTTATATTCCAAGTTTCAGAAAAGGTATACAAGGAGAATTGCCAAAACCTCCAATGGCCACCAGTACAGCTCCTGCTTTTGTGATACAACAAGCAAGAGAGAAGGGCATTTGCTATAAGTGCAGAGAACCTTGGTTTCCTGGTCATAAGTAGGTTTGCAAGATGTCCCAAAAGTCTCAGATTTAGGCCCTACAAGAACAAGCTGGAAATCCTGATATCATATACATAGTGGATGCAGAAGAGGTCCAATCTGATGTGGAAGAGGAGCCTCCTGACAACACGGAACTCAAAATCTCCATGCATGCAGCCACTGGCATACCTGAAGAGAAGAAGAAACACACTTTCACATTGCAAGTCAAAATTGGAAACACTGTAGGACTGGCCCTGGTTGATAGTGGAAGCACTACTACTTTTATTTCCCCTGCCCTTGCTGCACAATCTGGGTGTCCTGCTACTCCAACGAAACAAGTTCAAGTGACTGTAGCAAATGGGGGAAAATTATACAGTGATTTCTCACTTCACAAAACTTCCTACAACATCCAAGGAGTTGAATTGGTTTCTGATTTCAGGTTTTTGTAGCTCACTGGGTATGACATAATCTTGGGAGCAGACTGGATGTACAAACACAATCCTGTTACCTTTGATTTACCAAACATGTCCTTGGGAATTAAACTAGTCAATGGTGAATCAATAGCCTTCTTGGATGAGAGTCTGCCCAACAGTCCTTGCACTCCTCTCTTGCAGGATATGGAGAAAATACTAGATAATATGCTCTCTGGAGCACTCATGTGGATGCAACCAGTGCAAGTGGACACACTGCTGGAGACTGTGCAAAAACCTGAAATTGCCAAATTTCTTGAAAACTACAAGGATGTTTTTGAAGAACCTACTGGCCTACCTCCAAAAAGGGATTGTGATCATGCAATCAACTTAGAGCCTAGAGCTCCTGTTATCAATCAAAGAGGATATAGACTGCCACACCATCAGAAGAATGCTTTAGAGGAAATTATCAAAGATCTCCTTAAGAAAGGGATTATAAGATTAAGCTATAGTCCTTATTCCTCTCCTGCAATCCTGGTAAAGAAAAAGGACATGACTTGGAGGTTGTGCATTGATTATAGAAAACTCAATGCCCACACAATTAAAAACAAATACCCCATACCAATGATAGAATATCTCCTAGACGAATTAAATGGAGCAAAGATATTTACCAAGCTGGACCTGAGAAGTGGATATCATCAAATCAGAATGAAAGAGGAAGACATTGGAAAAACTGCATTTAGCACACACATTGGACTATTTGAATTTCTGGTCATGCCCTTTGGAGTAACAAATGGACCTCCTTCCTTTACAGAGCTTATTCAAACTGTTTTGGGTCCATTGTTGAGAGAGTGTGTGCTAGTTTTTTTTTGATGATATTCTGATTTTCAGTAAATCTTACAAGGAACACTTAGAACATGTTGCTTTAGTGCTAGAAGCCCTCAGGAAACACCAGCTGTATGCCAAGCTTTCTAAATGCACATTTGCACAATCTAAGGTGGAGTATCTGGGATATGTAATCTCTGGCAAGGGGGTTTCAACAGACCCTGCTAAAGTGGAAGCTATTGTGAGCTGGCCCACACCTCAGAATGTGACACACTTGAGAAGCTTTTTGGGACTAGCATGATATTACAGGAGATTTGTGCAAAACTATAGTCTGATCTGCAAACCCTTGTTTGATGCACTGAAAAAGGATGCTTTTTAGTGGACAGAAAAACAAGCTGCTGCTTTCCAGTTATTGAAAAACAAAATGACCATTGCACCAGTTTTGGCCTTACCAGATTTCTCCTTGCCCTTTGTTCTTGAAGCTGATGCATCTGGCTATGGCATTGGGGCTGTACTCGTGCAAAAAGGACAGCCTATTGCATTTTTGAGCAAAGCCCTTGGCCCTAAAGCTGCTGGTTGGTCTACATATGACAAAGAAGCACTTGCAATCATTGAAGCAATTAAAAAGTGGAAACACTATTTTGCTTCATCCTCCCTCTTAATCAGAACTGATCAACAGAGTTTGAAGTACATCCAAGAGCAAAAAGTAACTGAAGGAGTACAACACAAACTCCTCATCAAGTTAATGGGGATACAAATTTACAGTGGAGTATAAGAAAGGAAAGGAAAACAGAGTGGCAGATGCCCTTTCTAGAGTTAAACATGCTATCCTTGCTCTTGGTTCCAGTACTGCAATTCCCACTTCGATTACTGAAGTGGTCAACGGCTATAAGGATGATGCTAAGTGCTCTGAGCTCATTACCAAAATAGCAATTGATCCCATTGGTCAGCCCCCTTACACACTTACCAGTGGAGTACTCAGATTCAAGGAAAAAATTGTTATTGGCAACAACAATGAATTAAGGAATTCACTGCTCACTTCTTTCCACAAGTCTGAACTGGGTGGCCATTCTGGAGAGAGAGCCACTTATCACAGTCTGAAGATTCTTTTCACTTGGTCTGGCATGAGAAAAGCTGTACAAACATTTGTGCAACAGTGTCCTGTATGTCAACTGAACAAAGCACAACCACTTCTAGTACCTGACTTTGCTTGGACCCACATCATCATGGATTTTGTGGAAGGACTACCCAAATCCGAGCACAAAAACTTAATTCTTGTGGTGGTGGACATGTTTACTAAGTATGCTCACTTTGTAGCTATGAAACATCCACAACAGTCAGAACAGTGGCCCAAGCTTTTACTGACAACATCTTCAAGTTACATGGACTGCCTTCTGTCATAGTGACTGACAGAGACAAGATTTTCACTAGCAACCTTTGGCAGAGCTTGTTCAACAAGATGGGGATTAAACTGCACATGAGCACATCATACCACCCTCAATCTGATGGTCAGACAGAAAGAGTAAATTAGTGTTTGGATAACTATTTAAGGTGCATGGCTTTTGCTCACCCCAGGAAATGACACACTTGGCTTTCCATGGCTGAATGGTGGTACAACACTTCCTTCCACACTTCCTTGCAAATGACACCATTTCAGGCTTTGTATGCTAGACCTCCTCCAATGATTGCTGAACTTCTCCTCCCACCAGTAGAAGGAGATGATCACCAAGCTCAAGTGGAAAGAGACACAATAGCACAGCAGATCAAAGACAACTTGCTCAAGGCCCAAGAAAGAATGAAATTCTTTGCTGACAGGAAGAGATCAGAAAGACAACTAGCAGTGGGTGACATGGTCTACGTTAAGTTACAACCATACAGACACACCAGTTTAAGTATCCACAGGCACCTGAAACTCCATTCCAAATATTATGGTCCCTTGAGAGTAATGGAGAAAATTGGAGCGGTGGCTTACAGGTTACTACTACCTGAGGGCTGTCAACTACATCCCACCGTCCATGTCAGCCAGCTCAAGAAGCATCTCGGTCCAGAAGCAGTACCAAACCCAAAACTACCACTGCTAGATGAGCAAGGAAACATCCTGATACAACCTGAAGCCATACTTGAAAGGAAGCTGATCCCTCGAGTTCAAGGCGATATCAGCATTCCCGTGGTCCAATGGCGCATCAAGTGGCTCAACCTGCCAGTGGAAAATGCTACTTGGGAGGATTCAGCCTTCATTCAAAAGGTTTTCCCTGATTTCCATCCTTGAGGGCAAGTCTGGTCTCTGTCGGGGGGAATTGTCAGGCCTGTTTCTGTTGACAACACCAGAAATGCCACAGTACCATTCAGTTTGCCCAGATAAACGACAGCCGTCAATCTACCATCCAAGGGACGCAGGGGAGTGGTACTGCTTCGCGGCCCAGATCGTCGTCGCAGCCGTTGATCTGAGAACGGACGGCTGCTACCGTGTCACTTACTTTTTGAAAGTTACCGCGCTTTGTCGTTTTACTGTACCTGTCGCTATCTTTCCTTTTTACCTCGCTAAGCTCCTTTTAAGCTCGCCTCCGGGTTGTGGAGAGGGCATCTTGATTGTATCTGGGCTTGGCCCTTAAGCCGCCGTGTTCCGGCTGGCCATAAACCCTAGCTACTTCTGCTCGAGTGAATGAAATCGATCCCCAAAAATTGCCCCAAAATTCGAGTAATTTCTTTTGTCGCGTGAGAATTCAGAGTCAGTGATAGTTAGTTCCTGACAAGATGTTGCTGCAGAGGAACAACAGCCAACGGGGCTACACCCCGCCCTACGCCGAGAAGCTCGACGCATCTTCCGAATTCCAGGGTTAACTCCAGTTCCTGATCTACCTGAATCGACCTGTGTGTTAAATCCAAGTAGTATAAACTATGCCCCAGGATACGTGCCAGGCTACCAACAGTATTGTTTACTGAGATGGGAAACTGTTCTCTTCGAGCAACATTTAAAGCTGAACAACTAGCTGAACGTCATTACTTTGTCTGCAGACAATAGAATATTCACATGATTCTTTTGAAGCCAAGATAGCTAGAAGCCTAGAAGTATTTGTCATCGTGCTTCAGTTACTTAGTAACTCAGATGTTGTGGTGGGGAGAGAGTAGGTTAGTTACAAAAGTAGCAGAGCAGAGCAGGGGTTGAAGAATCCATTGATGTTATCCTCAGTTCCTCACATCCTATAGCTTGAAGCAACCACCGCGCCTTGTAGACTTTACCTTCAGCATTTCTGCCGTTTCTAGTGATATATTGTGATCCCTGATTGTGAATCACATTAATCTACTCGCCTACCCCAAAATGTTCCAATTGATTTTAGTTCCCTTTTATATCCAGTTTCTAAATTGGTTTAAGATTGCAAGCATAGTTCTTAACGGCCCACTTATTCTTGCTGAATGGCTGGTTGGATTCATGGCGTTTGTGCATCCGCACCCAACTTCTTGCTGGATTTGGTGAGTAACGATGCCATTTGGTACAGAACTGAACTTGAACACACATGTTGCTTCCAGCGGATCGCTACGAGTCCGATCAAGATGTCCCGCTGGACGAACTCTCCTCCGGCGGCATCGGCCTCGAATCACCAGGTCGTCATCTACTATTCCCTTACGGCCATTTGTTGCCACTCGTCATAATATTGAGGTCGGCCGCACTGGTTGCCTTTCTCCAAAATGAAAGTGTAGTCATAAGGAAACGTCTTGCTGAACACCCGTATATTAATACTTCAAAACTCGTAACCATGATGAACACTTGTATTTGCTTGCACCTTTTCTTAAAACAAGGTTGTGCCATTACAACATGAAGTAGCATGCGACTCTGCCACTGATATCAGCAATGAAGTTTAACTGCTAAATCAGTCGTCCAGTTTACGATTTGTCAATTTAACCATCATAATAAGAATTGGATATTAGTTTACAACATTCCGGTGGTTAGTATTAGTAATTCTTTTCCTATACTTGTTATCTTCACTTCAGACTTTTTTACCCTTTCAAAAACAATGCTTACTAATTTGGTTAATCTCAATACCTTCCGTCATATAGAGTTCCATCGTGATAGCCAGGGGCTTACCTGCAATAAGAGACCTTTATAAAGCACATCATTCTTTACATGCTGATGGGTGAACAATAGCGGTATCCCATGGGCATTTTCTTTAGATTAAATTCTTTTTAGATTGTTCTTTGGTGATCGATACAGAATTAGGGATGCAAAAGGAGAGGTGCAGATTTGGAGATTGACCAATGATATAGTTCTTTAATTTATGTTTGCTGGTAGGAACTACTCCACTTGATTGTACCTGCCGGCTCCTGTGGCTGTCAATGTATCTGCCGTGGCGGTGGCACCGAAGGCGGAGCGGGAGGTGGCGCAGTAGCAGACGTTGGACAGTGGTGAAGCACAAATCTTCTTGGGGAAGGAGATGGCGGCGAACAGAAGGAGGAGCTCGCCGCTAACGTCGGAGGTGTCGACGGGGAAGATGAACCCCCAAGCACCAGGGTGGAACAAAAGGTTGGTGAAGTAGTAACTTTGCCTTACATCAGATATTCTGTGACTTAGGAAATGAAAGTAGAAACTGAATAAATCATGCAGCTAAGAGCAAGTGCTGATTGCTGTCAGTATTAATAAATTTCCTGCTGTATATGCGTGTGTTTGCATGCTGATTTGTTCGATGCATTCAGAAAATTTAGCCGTCTATAGTCTCTGAAAGTACAAATGCAGGCTGATTAGTCTCTGTAGTGAAAAGATTTCTGATTTATTTACTGGTGGTTGCAGATTGTTTGCTCTCTGCGTTTAGATAATTAACACAATACGAGAGCCTGTGTTTTCAGTGTTAGAATAAGTCTGAGGCATATCGTTGATCATTCGAGGACCAAGCAATCACACGAGGCACGACACCGAGATTTGTTAACGAGGTTCACCGATATGGCTACATCCTCGGGGCATGACTACGGGCTCTCCTCCCCGTGACACCGTCACAATACCGCACCCTGGCCGCCCGGGCGCCGGCACATGCCGCCGGCTCCCCCGCGTGCCCGTGCTATTATGTTGGCATAGGTTACATCGTGTGTCTACCCCCGATATATATGAGAGGCCTAGGATACATGTGTCCTATTAAGACACAACTCCTACCCTGTCTACACACAGTCCAAAACCTAGTCCAACTGTAACCTAACTTGTACAATAATATTCGACACAACTCTAACAAACTCCACCTTGGCGAATATTCTCCACCACCTTGAATTCGTCCGTGCGTCAAACCTCCATGTACATTGGACTTGAGATACGCCATGAGCACCGCTGCTACTCCCAGACTCCATATGACTCTACCTGCAACTGTAGTCCCTTCTCGTCTTCTTCACAGTCAACACTCGAGCAAAATTAAGTTCCTCAATACTCTACGTTGTGCTCCCAACTTCCGTAGAATCTGCTCAACACCATCACACACCGACCACTATCTGTATGAAAATGAACAACTCACATATTAGACGCCACATATAAGAGTTACCTGAACTCAACGACACCACTCTTTCTTGACTGCTTGTCTGAAACTTGAAGGAATTTCACCATCGCCCTGTGTCACCCTGAGTCAAATTCGCAACTGTCTCACCCTTCTTCCGGATAGTCTCTGGCATGTCCCACAGCTATAGCACTCCGCCTCCTTCTGTAATTATCATCCGCACTTTGCTATGTGCACTGAACACCACAGAATATACGACCATGTACTCTCTCTGTTTTGACAATTCCAGTCTTCCCATCACTTTCTCAGATTCTCCATGGTCAACTCTTGTCCATCAACCGGCACCGATAGACCCAGTCACAGACTTGAATCTGTACTCGTCAACACTGCTTCAGCACCCCCTGCACAATTTGCCTGACCACATGTCTGACCACCAGTGCCTTGGCCTCTCGCTGTGTCCCGTGCTTACCGCACGCCTCGCCGCTATCACCGCGTTGAGCCTCTGCTGTCCTGGTCGAGTCTCCCGGATAGCTAGCCCCACTGCCTTAACCCCCACTGCAGAGAACCATCGATCATCACCAAACGATGCCGAGTATCACGCCTCCATCAGACCACTGGCGCCCAGTCCGATCCACGTGTCTCTCACTTTACCAGCTGAAATAAGCTTCGACTCTCCGTTAACTTACGCCGTAGCCCCTCCATCAGCTCAGAGTGAAGTCATCCATCAGACTCCTACTCCACCTTCAACATGACTCCATGGTGGTGGTACGTGCCACCCTCCCGTGCCCTGTCAACTCCAAGCTCTCTGTGCACCGTCTTGAATCAACCCTACGCCATAGTCTGTCGAAGCCGCACAAGCCCTCAGACCCACACCACGTGTTTCCACGCCCCAGAAGTTGGCCACCATCAGCATCACGCTCCTATGTCGTCGTCGCTGAAATCACCGCCATCTTCTGCTTTGACCGGCATCCCTGTCGATCCGTCAGACAGTCCAGTCCGACCCAGCTGAAATTATCTGACTGCAACCATACTCCACCCTGCATCGTGTCCACCCGCACATCTCCGTGCATTGCCCAACGCCCTGTGTCTGCATGATTCTGACGACACGCTTGTCCGCGTGCTCCGTTGCCTATCCACACGCTACAAGCCATCCGAACAAACCAACCTAGCAAAACTTCCATGCAAACTTGAACGGACAAATCCCTTATCTGCAAATTATCTTGCCCATGTTTGATATATTAACTTCTCTGTGCACCCAGCAGAAAATCAGATCGTAATGATCCGTCCCAACTACTCCCATGCACACGCGTTGGACCTAGCAACTCCTCTTTTTTTTTAACCAAACAAATCTCACGTATCAGCTTTGCCTTCGGCTAACCTTCCGTGTACTCTTTCCGTGACTCAGCTCCAAGCGCAGTGCAACAACTCCAGGGCTTTCAACGCGACGCTCCTGGGTGCAGCGGCCACGTCTGCCCCGTGATCTGCACCTCACGCGCGCCTGGCCCACTGCTGCTTCTGCCACCCGTGCGCGCCTCAGACTGGGCCGCCTTGTGTCCAGGTTCCTTTGATCAGCGTATCGATCTCGTCGAAACCGAAAAAATCTAGAACACCAAAACACGTTGCCTGCTCGATCCAACCTCGCCAGGAATTTCGCTGAAGACACGCCGTATGTACGCTCGCCCGATCGATCTACGGATCAATCGCCGTACGTCTCACGCACACGCGTTGCCGCCGATGTTTCGAAACAGCCGATCGCCTCCATGAAAGAAATCCATGTCACCGATCCATCTTGCTAACCGCCACTGATGCTGCTCTCCTCGGTTCCTAAAACCGACGCAACTTCTTCGTGGTTGATTCCCGCACTATGAACCTGACAAAATCTTCCGTTTTCTTCCTCTAGATCAAATATCCGCAGCCTCTTCGTAACCTTACTCTGATACCACTTGTTAGAATAAGTCTGAGGCATACCGTTGATCATCCGAGGACCAAGCAATCACACGAGGCACGACACCGAGATTTGTTAACGAGGTTCACCGATATGGCTACATCCCCGGGGCATGACTACGGGCGCTCCTCCCCGTGACACCGTCACAATACCGCACCCTGGCCGCCCGGGCGCCGGCACATGCCGCCGGCTCCCCCGCGTGCCCATGCTATTATGTTGGCATACGTTACATCGTGTGTCTACCCCCGATATATATGAGAGGCCTAGGATACATGTGTCCTATTAGGACACAACTCCTACCCTGTCTACACACAGTCCAAAACCTAGTCCAACTGTAACCTAACTTGTACAATAATATTCGACACAACTCTAACAAACTCCACCTTGGCGAATATTCTCCACCACCTTGAATTCGTCCGTGCGTCAAACCTCCATGTACATTGGACTTGAGATACGCCATGAGCACCGCTGCTACTCCCAGACTCCATATGACTCTACCTGCAACTGTAGTCCCTTCTCGTCTTCTTCACATTCAACACTCGAGCAAAATTAAGTTCCTCAATACTCTACGTTGTGCTCCCAACTTCCGTAGAATCTGCTCAACACCATCACACACCGACCACTATCTGTATGAAAATGAACAACTCACATATTGGACGCCACATATAAGAGTTACCTGAACTCAACGACACCACTCTTTCTTGACTGCTTGTCTGAAACTTGAAGGAATTTCACCATCGCCCTGTGTCACCCTGAGTCAAATTCGCAACTGTCTCACCCTTCTTCCGGATAGTCTCTGGCATGTCCCACAGCTATAGCACTTCGCCTCCTTCTGTACTTATCATCCGCACTTTGCCATGTGCACTGAACACCACATAATATACGACCATGTACTCTCTCTGTTCTGACAATTCCAGTCTTCCCATCACTTTCTCAGATTCTCCATGGTCAACTCTTGTCCATCAACCGGCACCGATAGACCCAGTCACAGACTTGAATCTGGTACTCGTCAACACTGCTTCAGCACCCCCTGCACAATTTGCCTGACCACATGTCTGACCACCAGTGCCTTGGCCTCTCGCTGTGTCCCGTGCTTACCGCACGCCTCGCCGCTATCACCGCGTCGAGCCTCTGCTGTCCTGGTCGAGTCTCCCGGATAGCTAGCCCCACTGCCTTAACCCCCACTACAGAGAACCATCGATCATCACCAAACGATGCCGAGTATCACGCCTCCATCAGACCACTGGCGCCCAGTCCGATCCACGTGTCTCTCACTTTACCAGCTGAAATAAGCTTCGACTCTCCGTTAACTTACGCCGTAGCCCCTCCATCAGCTCAGAGTGAAGTCATCCATCAGACTCCTACTCCACCTTCAACATGACTCCATGGTGGTGGTACGTGCCACCCTCCCACGCCCTGTCAGCTCCAAGCTCTCTGTGCACCGTCTTGAATCAACCCTGCGCCATAGTCTGTCGAAGCCGCACAAGACCTCAGACCCGCACCACGTGTTTCCACGCCCCAGAAGTTGGCCACCATCAGCATCACGCTCCTATGTCGTCGTCACTGAAATCACCGCCATCTTCTGCTTTGACCGACATCCCTGTCGATCCGTCAGACAGTCCAGTCCGACCCAGCTGAAATTATCCGACTGCAACCATACTCCACCCTGCATCGTGTCCACCCGCACATCTCCGTGCATTGCCCAACGCCCTGTGTCTGCATGATTCTGACGACACGCTTGTCCGCGCGCTCCGTTGCCTGTCCACACGCTACAAGCCATCCGAACAAACCAACCTAGCAAAACTTCCATGCAAACTTGAACGGACAAATCCCTTATCTGCAAATTATCTTGCCCATGTTTGATATATTAACTTCTCTGTGCACCCAGCAGAAAATCAGATCGTAATGATCCGTCCCAACTACTCCCATGCACACGCGTTGGACCTAGCAACTCCTCTTTTTTTTAACCAAACAAATCTCACGTATCAGCTTTGCCTTCGGCTAACCTTCCGCGTACTCTTTCCGTGACTCAGCTCCAAGCGCAGTGCAACAACTCCAGGGCTTTCAACGCGACGCTCCTGGGTGCAGCGGCCACGTCTGCCCCGTGATCTGCACCTCACGCGCGCCTGGCCCACTGCTGCTTCTGCCACCCGTGCGCGCCTCAGACTGGGCCGCCTTGTGTCCAGGTTCCTTTGATCAGCGTATCGATCTCGTCGAAACCGAAAAAATCTAGAACACCAAAACACGTTGCCTGCTCGATCCAACCTCGCCAGGAATTTCGCTGAAGACACGCCGTATGTACGCTCGCCCGATCGATCTACGGATCAATCGCCGTACGTCTCACGCACACACGTTGCCGCCGATGCTTCGAAACAGCCGATCGCCTCCATGAAAGAAATCCATGTCACCGATCCATCTTGCTAACCGCCACTGATGCTGCTCTCCTCGGTTCCTAAAACCGACGCAACTTCTTCGTGGTTGATTCCCGCACTATGAACCTGACAAAATATTCCGTTTTCTTCCTCTAGATCAAATATCCGCAGCCTCTTCGTAACCTTACTCTGATACCACTTGTTAGAATAAGTCCGAGGCATACCGTTGATCATCCGAGGACCAAACAATCACACGAGGCACGACACCGAGATTTGTTAACGAGGTTCACCGATATGGCTACATCCCCGGGGCATGACTACGGGCGCTCCTCCCCGTGACACCGTCACAATACCGCACCCTGGCCGCCCGGGCGCCGGCACATGCCGCCGGCTCCCCCGCGTGCCCGTGCTATTATGTTGGCATAGTTTACATCGTGTGTCTACCCCCGATATATATGAGAGGCCTAGGATACAGGTGTCCTATTAGGACACAACTCCTACCCTGTCTACACACAGTCCAAAACCTAGTCCAACTGTAACCTAACTTGTACAATAATATTCGACACAACTCTAACATTCAGTCTGTTCACTGTCTACAGTAAGGAAATTACTAAATTATGTACTGGTGTTTGCAGTATCTTTGGTGTCTGCATTTTGAAAATTCATAGTATATGTGCCTGTGTTGGTAGGCTGATTGCTCCCTGCTAGAAAAAGTCATGCTATATGTGCCTCTCTTTTGTATGTTGATTTCTTTACGCAGTTATAAATTTCATGGTTTGTGTTGCCTATGTTTGCAGGCTAAGGATTGGTGCTGCCGCCCCCAGCAGAACACCGTTCCCACCTCGTGTGAGTGCGTTTGAGAAGGCAGTCAGGTGTTTTGTGGAGAACCCATCTGAAAATGTGATCACACCGATTCTTGGCACTACTTTCGACTCTGTGACCCAGGCGTATGACTCCTACAACTTGTATTCGTGGGAGAATGGTTTTGGCATCCAGTATGGCAAGAGATGGCTAAATGTCGAGAGGACAAAGTGCATGCAGGAGATAGTTTGTGGGTGCTTGGTTAGTTATTAATTTTGCTGTTGTTGCTTTCTGATCGGTAATTCAGTTATGTTAGGGTGTACTTCTAGTGTTGGTAATTGATTAAAGTGTGTGAACATTTCTGCAGGGTAAAGCTGGGTGCAAAACACAAGGTCTTGTCGGTATGAGTGCCCTGCTCTGATTAGACTTTTACGAGCAGAGGACAACGGGTGGTACATTGCAGAGCATAGAGACAATCAGAAATCTCGACGGGAGAAATGAACCCTCAAGCACCAGGATGGTCTAAGAGGTTCGTTCTAATTTTGCAGGGAACAAATCTCGCGTTGGTGTGTGCGGTCTGGCTCGTGTTACTTGCTTAGTTATTAATTTGGGTACTTAGTAAACAATTTTTTTTTGGGGAAACTTAGTAAACAATGTTTATCATACGGATGCAAGTACCAGTATGATAAATTGCGTAGTCAATCCATTTGGCATGAAAAAGGTGCTGCTGAGATATGTATGGGCTATAGGTTGGTAGAAATTCAAGTTCTTACTAATTTTGCGCCATGTTAGTAAAGCGTGACCGATTTGCAAGCATTCAGAAGTTTGACAACAAAATATATGGTATTGTGCACTTACCTGCCGGCTGTGAAATAATGTTGCATGATATGAATCATTTTAGTACAGTTCTTACTGCTTTTGCGACATTTTAGGAAAATCTGATCGAATGTGCTTCTAAATGTAGGACTTCCTTCTACTGATATGAAGAGAACACTGCAGTTTCCTAGGTAAATTTTTTATGAGGCTTGTTTCATTTCAAACTGGCCAATTGTTTTGCCATTGTATACATGATGTTGCCCGCCTATCTCTATGATACTAAGTTTCCTATGTCACTATAGTGATTCTAACACAAGGATGATAATTGATACATTGATTTTGGTATGACCCTCATTACAAGACAACAAAACCATGATCTGTCAATCTATATTTTTCACCGGTTTCCCAGAGAGAAGCGTAGTTGAGCTATAGGTGGCAGCTGGAGACCAAACTTTAAATTAATTGATTAGCAGCCCCAAATATTTTAGGCAATCCACTTATCTCTAGCCATAAGGCGGCTAATGATAGGTTATTAGAAATTCATGATAGCAGTTGCTCGCTCATGGCCAGCCGCGTTTAGCTCTCCGGCTCTCCTTCCGGTTGCTCGTCCCCTCCCTCGGCCGCGGGTTTGTCAGGCTCCCCCCCGCTGGCGTCGATCCCCGCCCCCTGGCTGCGCTCCATCGTCGTTGCTCCGCCGCCACCACCTCTGCAGGACATGCCGGCGCCAGATCTGGGCGCGGGGCCATGGCAGCAGGTCCGGGGCCGGCGGGTTCAGCGACAGGACGCCCCCCGCGCCCGGCCTTCCGGTCTGCTCGCCTCTCGTCCACCACGCTCTGCTCTCCCTGCATCGCTCCATGGATGTTGCTACAACTGCGGCGAGGACGATGGGCACATCTCACGGTTTTGCCCCAACCCAACCAAGTGCGTCCGTTGTGGAGGCCGCAACCATACCTCCCGTGGCTGCACCCGTCCGAGGAGCCCCTCCGACTCGCCGCCCCTGCGGCCCGCCCCAGTTCTGCGCCTGCGTGCGCCGGCCGCGTCATCGGCTCCCCTGCCCCCTCCACCCCCTGGGCCGCCGCCACACGGTGCGGTCTGGTTGGCTTCCCTGTCGGCCAACACGCCCCCACCGCCTCCTCCAGGTCTCTCGCCTGCTGTGGCGGCCAATCTTGACAAAGCATGGTCCGCCGTGGTTCGTGGTGACTCGGTCGGGAGTGTGGCCGGCCCCCAGTTCTCGGCCCTGTTCGATGGCCCGGCAGGGTCTGTGTCGTCACCTGCGCTCGAGGAGCCCGTGGATTGCTGCTTTCTTGAGGCCGGTGAGGACCTGTGCGCCTTGGAGGAGGAGCTGGGGCGGGCGGTCGTGGTCTAGGTGGATGGTCCGCTGGGAAGTGTTGATCTTGCGGCCGCGGCGAGGGTGCTGCACTCTGAGTTCGACATCGCCCCCCTCGACATGTCCATACGCGCCTTCCATCCAGAGGAGTTCTTAGTTCTGTGCAGGACAGGTGGGATCCGGGATAGGATGGTGGATTGAGGCCAGGCTTCGGTGGGAGGCTTGCTGCTCAGGCTCAGACCCTGGCTCCAGCAGGCGAGGGCGACTGGCATTGCCATGCCTTTCCTCATCCAGCTTGCTCTGGTCGGGGTCCTGGCGAATGCCTGGACACGGCGCGCGGCGCAGGAAGTTCTCCGCGGCATTGGTTTGGTGGTCAGGGTGGCGGATTGCACCGCACGCCGGAACGACATGTCGCGTTTTCTGGTGTGGCTTCGCACGGACGACCCAGCCAGAATCCCCCCTCGCCGCATTCTGGTGGTGGAAGAACCACGCCGCCGGCATGCTTCGGGGTGGGTGGACGGAGTTGATGCTCTCTGGTATCCGGTGGACATCATCATTGAAGCCCCGCCGTCTATGCCATCATGGGGCTCCGCGCCAGCTCAGGCACCTCCTCCACCCCCGCCGCCTGCAGACGACGACGAGGAGGGTGACCAAGGTCGTGATGTTGGGCCTCACCAAGGCGCGGGCCGTGCCATCTCGGGTGGAAGGGGTCCATCCGGCGGCCCGATCGCCTCCACATGCTCCTCGTCGGCCTCCGCCGCCCCGGCAGGGTCTCGCGACCGGATCTATTCGGTGGACGGCGGCCGCTCCGCTACTCTGGTGGGCGCGCCCCTGCCACCGACAGCCAGCCTGGGCCAGCCAAACCAGGGTGGGGATCAGGTTGAAAAAGCAAAAGATAAAGTTTCGGCTACGGTGTCTGAAAGCGTGGATGGGCTTGTGATCGGTGGGCACGTGGAAAGGGAGGTGGAATCTAGACAGGGTAGTTCGCAGCAAAGTGCTGTGGCCAGATAGGACTCACGGTCATCCCCATTGTCGTCATGCGGCTCTAGAAGCGTCTCATAGCCACCTCTGATGGGCGCGGCCTCAACTGACCAATCACCGGTCTCGGTCAACAGTCCCAATGGCAGGATAAGCCTGTCGCAGCCTGGGCTGGCTTTCGCGCTGGGGTCGCATCGCATGGCACAAGAGCTGTGGATAGAGACTGCGCAGCGGTGGGGCCCTCCGTCCCGATTGGCTCCTGGGAGCTGATCCTGTCGGCGGATCTGGAGGCTGACCCCACACGTCGGCCGCGTAATGATTTAACTCTGGAGGATTTAAATCTCAGCACGGATGCCAGCGATGGGTTCACGGATCGGGAGGAGTCACGTGGCGGCTCTTTGGAGGCTCTGCATGCGCATGCATGCATGGTGGATGTGAGTACATTCCCTGTTAGTCTATCAGACGATACCACTGCGGACGCTCAGCCACACGCACAGCTCGAGGAGGAATTGCAAACGCCGCACGGACCCGCTACCCCTGGCGCACCGGAGCAGGTGGACGCCTTCTGTACGCAGATGAGGCGAGCTGTTGACCCCATTTTGGCTAGACCAAACGATAGGGTGCCACCAGCGAACACGAGAAGGCCAAGGCAAAAGAGATCCCCAGTTTCCAGCCCAAGGAGGAGTGTCAGGCTGGCTAAGGGGCCAGGCCAACGATCGGTGCGCTCCAAACAGCAGAACGTTCTCATATGCAAACTATGCTTAGCAAATGAGGCAGAGGTGATCACTGACGAAACCCTACAGGTATACGCGGACTTGTTCAAGAAGCCGCTAATGGATGGCTACATTGCGGCGATCTTGGCATTGTTCGGGTGGGAAGCTTCGGCCCTTCCTCTACAGGAGGAAGCCCTGGAGGTGGATGGCAGGCTTTGAGTCTGCTGTGGTTTGCAGATGGTAGGCTCGCTCTCATGGATATGCAACCATATAAACTTCTTGTGTGGAATGTACGTGGTTTGAACTCCCCGGCACGACGGAGCACGATCTTCCAGGTGGTCGAGGCGGCAAAACCTACCATTGTTTGCCTCCAGGAAACAAAGGTCGAAAACTTAACAACGGCTATCATCAGGCAGTGTCTTGGAAATAAACTTGAAAATTTCTTTTACTTGCCGGCTGTGGGGACCCGCGGAGGCATCCTAATTGCGTGGGACGAAATGGTGGTAGATCTCTCTAACCCACACCGTACGAATAACACGTTAACGGCACTAGTCAAGCCAAAGAATGGTGGGCACTGGTGGCTCACGGGTGTTTATGGCCCGCAAGCGGATGGTGACAAGATAGACTTCATGGACGAGCTGGAGGAAATCCGTGATTTGCACGCCAGCCCATGGGCAATTGTGGGTGATTTCAACCTGCTAGTCAACCCCGAACACAGAAACAATGAAGCCCTCAATCGGAGAATGATGGCAAGGTTTCGGAGGAGAACAAACTTATTGGAGATCAAAGAGATGTACCTTAACGGTCGCAAGTACACTTGGTCGAATGAACGCCGACGCCCCACCTTGGAGAAGATTGACCATGTTTTCACTACAAATTGCTGGGACGACCTACACCTGGCAGCTCTGCTCCTGGATCTGAACGTGGACTTTGCATACGGCAAGCATTTTCGCTTTGAGGCCTTTTAGCCGAAGGCGGATGGTTTCTTCCACACGGTGGAGACGGCGTGGAGCTCTGTGGGATCATCAGGCAATGCATTTGTGGACCTAGATAACAAGCTACGAGCTACGGCTAAGGCACTCCAGCGGTGGAGTGATAGATGGATCGGAAACATCAGGCTGCAGATTGCAATTGCTTTGGAGGTTATTGCGCAGCTGGACAAGGCAAAGGACTTGCGAGTCCTCACGGAAAGAGAGCACGGGTTGCGCAAAACCCTTAAGAGAAAGCTTCTAGGATTATGTTCACTGCAACGATCCATCGCTAGGCAGCGCTCTCGGCTACTTTAGCTTAAGGAAGGAGAGGCCAACACCTCATTCTTTCACCGCTAGGCCAGCCACCGCCAGAGGAAGAACATCATCCTCTCCATCCACTCGGATGGCCAGGTGTTCACAGGCCAAAATAACATTGCGCAGGCGATTGATGATTACTACCAGCGACTGCTGGGTTCAGCCATAGAAAGGAGCCATGCCCTAAACCTTGAGTTGCTCAGGCTGCCAAGAAGAGACATGCGGACACTGGAGGAGCCTTTCTCAGTAGATGAGGTGGAGAAAGTGATAAAGGAGATGCCCATGGACAAGGCACCCGGACCAGACAGTTTCACTGGAAGATTCTATGCTACATGTTGGCATATTATAAAGAATGACTTCATGAGCACTAGTAGAAAAAGGGCCTACAGTCCCGGTTGGTGAGGGCCTTTAGTCCCGGTTCATGAACCGGGACTAAAGGGTCGGTACTAATGCCCTGACCCTTTAGTCCCGGTTCAATCTAGAACCGGGACAGATGGGCCTCCACGTGGCCTGTCCGCTGAGCCCAGGCAGGAGGGCCTTTGGTCCCGGTTGGTGGCACCAACCGGGACCAATAGGCATCCACGCGTCAGCATTTCTGTGGCTGGGGTTTTTGTTTTTTTGAAAGGGGGGGGGGTTTGGGGGGTTTTGGGGGTTAATTTAGGTGTTTCATATATTGTGCTATAGCTAGCTAATTAATAGGGAGAAGTGTCCTCTCTTTTGTCCGTGTTTGGTCGACGCTACGTACCATACATACGTATAGAGAGGACTAGCTAGACACACTAGCTAGCTAGTAAGCAAACAGAAGATCGTCATGAACATATATGCATACAGAGAGAAGTGATATCGACCACCTCTCCTTCTTCGAGAGATTGGTCGAACAACAAGTTCTCGTATATCTATCCGACACTACCGGCTACATATATACAATAATTATCTTTTACAAATATATAAGCTCCTAAAATACGGACGCGTGGTCCACATAGTATTCTCCATCTTCAGTGATCACGTGGTCAAGAAAGAATGCCTCCAATTCCTCTTGAATTGCTCGCATGCGATCTGGTGCTAGGAGTTCATCCCGCATCCGAAACATCTAATTTTAAGAAGGGGGTCAATACATATATATATATATGAATGAATGAAACTCAACACAAATGATGGTAATAAAATAAAATTGTGAATATTGTTATTTACGCACTTCATATTGTTTGTCGGAGTAGGCCCGCTCACAGGTCGTGTGGCGGATGGACTCGCAAATGTAGTATCCACAGAAATCATTCCCTTGTTCCTGCCACAACCACTTTACAAGAAATAGAGGTCAATCAAACTGATAATTAGCAAGCATGCTAAATGGTATTGATGAAACTAGCGCTTGAATCACTAGGAGATGCCTGGAATATGCTACTATATAGTACTTACTTTCGGGTGCCTAAATTGCAGCTTCTTCGGTAGTCCCGGAGCTTTTTTGGTGAATTTTCTCCAAGCCCTGCCATACAAAGAAAACAATTACTTGATATCAGAAATGAACAAAGTTGCTGATATGGTGGATAATGATCGATTTAACTTACTTCTCGAGCATTTTAGTCATGTCCGCATACTCCTTGGGATCTTTTCGCTTGGAGTATAAGACAGTTACTACTCCCTTCTCAAGCTTAATCTCTAGGAGAATATAGTGGTAGCTGCGCACACATGCATAACTCATCAATATTACATTACTATAACCTGGACTAATAAGGAAACCGAATATGCCACAAGATAGTAACACTCACTTGAAGTTGTAAGGAAAGAGTATTATATCTTTGTGTTCATTTATTTCCAACGATCGTAGCAAGTTGGCCTCGGTTTCTTGGGCACGATATTGAACCTCAGTTGCATCTATGAGATACGTGTTAATGAACCCAATATCTCCCACTTGCCTTTTCTTCAATTCGGCGATCTTCAATCTGCATAATATAGTGAGGATAATTATAAATACATGCAAATGAAAGGGCTGAGTTATATACAGAGACTTAATGACGGAAGTAGTACTACTTACAGACAGTAGGAGGTGACCGTTGCTTTATAGATGGCCAATTGATTGAAAAACTGATAGAACTCCTCAAATGGAATAGGCAACAGTTCAATTCCAAGGAGGTCATGCTCCTTTTTAACTCTCACATACAAAGTACTCCTCCCCTCAGACTCTTTGCAGGTTTTCATGTACCAATCATGCAATCTCGCATCATCGTTGATAGAGAACTTTCATCTTTGACGAGAGGCTTCCCGTACTCGTATCTTTGTATCTGCACCTCCAAGATATCATAATGTATATCGTCGGGCAGGTAATCTGCAGGATTGCCATAACCGGGCACCATCCTCGGATCGACGATGTTGCTAGCAGGCACCTTGAGCAGGGGGCACGATTGCTTCGCTTGTTCGCCGAGCTGGGCAATTTGTTTCCCAGCTCGTCGTTCTTTCATCCTTTGATCACTTTTAGTACTTCCCGACCTCTCTGCTTCGGCAAATGCCTTTCCAATAATGCGCTCATAGTTGCCTTTCGGCGGAGACTTGGGTGGTTTTGTTAGGGCAGCCAGAGTGCGCTTCGCTTTCACCGGATCTACCTTCTCCTCCGGAGGTGGATGTCTCTTTGCTTTCAACCCTTGAAACCAGTCATCCACTTCGGTCTGCGTGATCTTCGCGTTTTCCTCCTCGCTCCTCTCATACGGTAACTTCTCTGGAGTCTTCAGAGAAGGACCGAATCTGTATCTCCTTCCGCCTTTGGCTGTACTGCTAGACGCCGGCAGAGTAGATGGAGCGGATGTCTTCTTTCCTTGCTTACGAGGTGGAGGAGAAGGACTGCGACACGCCAGAGCAGCCGGAGCGGCAGCGGGTCTCTTCCGCCCTTGCTGACGAGGCGGAGAAGGAGGAGGCTGGCTGCTCGGGCGCGCCGGCGCAGGCGGAGAAGGAGGCGGAGTGCCGCCACGCGCCGGAGAAGGAGCCGGCCGAGTGCCCTGATCGTCACTCGCCGGAGGAGGAGGCGGTGGAGGAGGCGGAGTTCCCTGACTCGCCCGAGGAGGAGGAGGAGGCGGAGGCGTCCAGTTCGGAAGGTTGATGAGATCCTTCCGCCATAGGCATGGAGTCTTCAGAGCAGAACCCAGCCGATACTCCCCTTCACCGATAGGGTGGTCAAGCCGGAGGTCCTCAAATCCCTCCGTTATTTCATCGACCATCACCTTAGCATATCCTTCTGGATTCGGCCGGTAGTGAAAAGTTGAGTCGGGTTTAGTAGGATAAACAGAGCCAACAGCCGCCTTGACCTTCAAATTGCTCCATTGCGCCATAAGGTGGCAATTTTCAGCATCCGTGATAGCATCCACGGGATAGCTGGCAGGAGCCGTCAAGGCATGCTCTGGCTGAAGCAGCTCGGTGGAAGCCACGCTGCTTCTCCACTGAGATGGCGGGGTAGCTTCGGGGGAAGCTTCGGCAGGTCGTTTGCTGCGATCTGCTTCTCGTTCCTCTAGCCCCATTACCCTTTCGTGCAGCGCCTGCAGTTGGCTCTGCTCCAGTTTTTTCCTCCTCTCCTGCGTTTTGTAACCCCCTGCGTCCGGAAATCCAGCCTTCCACGAAACGGAGCCTGGCGTGCCTCGTGTCCGTCTAGGGTGCTCAGGATTGCCGAGGGCCATTGTGAGCTCGTCCTTCTCCCTGTCTGGAACGAACGTCCCTTGCTGCGCTGCTTCGATATATTGCTGAAGCCTCTTGACTGGTATGTCCAATTGTTCGTCCGTCCAAATGCACTTCCCTGTTATAGGGTCCAAGGATCCGCCGGCCCCAAAGAACCAAGTCCGGCAACGTTCTGGCCAGTTCATTGTCTCTGGTTCGATCCCTTTATCAAGCAGATCATTCTCAGCCTTGGCCCACTTAGGCCGGGCTACGAGGTAGCCACCTGATCCCGTGCGATGGTGAAGCTTCTTCTTCTCAGCATTTCTCTTGTTTGTCGCCGACATCTTTTTACTCTTTTCCGATGTCTCGTGAGCCACAAATGCGGGCCAGTCATCTCTGATCTTCTCATATTTGCCAATGAATTCTGGTGTCTCATTTTTTTCGACATACCTATTGAGGTCTTTCTTCCAATTCCTGAATAGGTCTGCCATCTTCCTCAGAGCAAAAGACTTGATTAATGGCTCTATAACTGGCTTCTCCGGATCATCCTCCGGCGGTAGGGTGAAATTTGACTTCAGCTCAGTCCAAAGATTCTTTTTCTGCATCTCATGGACATAAGACACCTCAGGGTCTTCGTTCTTAGGCTTATACCATTGCTGGATGCTGATCGGGATCTTGTCCCTAACCAGAACACCGCACTGAGCAACAAATGCCTTCTTTGTCCGGTAGGGTTCAATCGGTTGGCCGTCGCGCGCGATTTGTATGATCTCAAACTTTTCATCCGAGCTCCACTTTTTCTTCGGGCCTCGTCTCTTTACCGAAGTTGTGCTCGATCCAGAGGGCTAGAAAAAAGAACAAAGACGAGAGTTAATTAATATGTGTACATACCAAAACAATGAATGCATCAATTAGCTAGTCAGCACAGGCTTAACTAATATATATACCTGGCCGGACTCGGTTTGGTGATCACCGGAGCCGTCCTCACGGTCTACTTTTTCACCCTCTCCTTCTTGCACCGACATTGGGTCATCGGAGCCATGTAAATCATAGCCAGCCGCTTCTTCACCCTCTCCTTCCAGACCATCGTTGTCGTTGAGAAACATCAACGAGGAGACGGCATCACTTCCTTGTGCGATTATGTCCCTCAACAACGCTTCTTGTGCTTCGTCTCGGGGGGTGTCCATAGTTTCTACAAATATTTACAACATGGCAATTATTATTCAAACATGACAGATATGGATATATTAGTGGCAAACGTAGAACTAGCTAGCTAATCATAATAAGGAATCCTATTAGTGGCCTCGACGCTGCTTCTCTAGGGTTTGGGGTGGCCTCGACAACCCTTCAAGGGTTAGGGGGTGGCCTCGAGAACGCTTCAAGCTAGGATGGGGTAATATCGACCCCCCCACGTGTTGAAGCTATCGGGAGGGTGTCGGCGTTGAACACTACATCTATGTCCCACAAGTGACGTGGGCATCGATGCCCGCGGTAGGGTAGAGAGTCGTGGATCGCTGAGCGGTCGACGGTCAAGGGGTCGAGGATCGCCGAGGGGTCGGGAGGTTGCCTAGTGTCAAAGGATTCAACAAAACCATGTCTTCATCATTAGGCGAAAGTAACAGGTGCATGATGGCACGAAGCTCTCCAAAGTTATTTTGGAACGGAGTCCCAGATAGGATAATTCGCTTTTTGGTACAAAGTTCAGCAAGAACCTTCCGAATATCATTATTTGGAAGGCCTTTGCTGAAATTCGTACAAAAAGGCAAATTATCCTATCCGGGACTCCATTCCAGAATAACTTTGGAGGACTTCGTACCATCATGCCATGGTTACTTCCGGCTAATGATGAAGCCATGGATTTCTTCAATACTTTGACACTATAGGAACCCTCTCGACCCCTCGGCGATCCTCGACCCCTTGAACCCTCGACGACCCTGGAACCCTCGATCCCTAGACGATCCTGGAACCCTCGATCCCTCGACCCTAGAACCCTCGACCCGGGATAATATCGACAACGCTTCAAGGGGGTAATACCGACAACGACGAGATACATACACGGGAGAAATTAATGTTATCGGGGAGGGGGTATATCGACCCCCCATGTATTGAAGTTATTGGGAGGGGGTATATGGACCCCCCCCTCATGTTGAAGTTATCGGGAGGGGTATATCGACGATGACAGAGGAGAAGATCGAAGAAAAAAAAGAAGAAAAAAAGAGGAGAAGAAGAAAGGAATAGAGAAGAAGAAGAAAAAATAGAATATTTTCTATTTTTTCTTCTTCTCCTCTATTTCTTTCTTCTTCTCCTCTTCTTCTTCTTCTTTCTTCCTCTTCTTATTTATTTCTCCTCTTCTTCCTATCCTCTTCTTCTCCTTTCTTCCTCTTCTTATTTTCCTTTTTCCTCTCCTTCTTTTTCTTCTTCTTCCTTCTTTCTAGCTAGATATATAAAACTTTTCTAAAAATGTAACTTTTGCATATATAAAACTTTTTTCTTCTTCTTGCTTTCTTCCTTCTCTTCCTTCCGTCGGGGCAGGGGCACGAGCGACGGCGACGGTGGTGGGCCGGGGCGGAGCGCGTCGGGGCAGGGGCGCGGGCGACGGCGAGGGCGCGGGAGACGGCGACGACGGGCACGGGCGAGGCGATGGCGATGGCGGGGGCGACGGGCGGCGTCAGGGCAGCCTGGCGGCGTCGATGTGCTCGGCGTCGTCGAGGGGAAACTGGCGAGGGAAATCTGAAATTTCCCAAGTGTTTTCTTATATAGCAAGGGCATTAGTCCCGGTTCGTTCCACGAACCGGGACTAATGCCGCCGTTTAGTCCCGGTTGGTGCCACCAACCGGGACCAAAGGCCAATTTTCAGCAGCCCAAAGGGCGGGAAGCGGCGGCCTTTGTACCCGGTTGGTG
>NC_041381.1:59340228-59340787 GCF_002162155.2 Triticum dicoccoides | reverse complement strand
CCCGGTTGGTGCCACCATCCGGGACCAAAGGCCTGTGCTGCCCCGAACCTAATATTTAGTCCCACCTCGCTAGTTGAGAGGGAGGCGTACCTGTTTATAAGGTGCGGTGCGCCTTCCCTCTCGAGCTCCTCTCTTAAGCAGGCTTTCGGGCCTAACCCTGCAATCTGTGCCTGTGGGCCTACTGGGCCTCCTGCGGGCCTGAATCCTGGCCCATGGTAGGGTTTCTAGTCGTATTCAGGCCGTGGGGGCCCAGTAGGTGGCACTTTTTTCCAGTTTTTTGTTTTGTTTTATGCATTATTTATTTTCTTTTGTTTTTTTCTTTATTTTTTAATTCTTTTTGCTTTTAGTTTTAGAAAAATTATAAACTTTCTGTTAGTGGCATTAGTTTTCAAATTTGAAAACACTTTTTTTGATTCTTTGTTGCTTTATTCATTTTATTTTGTTTCTACTTACAACAAAATACTTATTGTTGCTATTTTTATTTTTATTTTCCAGTTTTTTTTGTTTTGTTTTCTACATTATTTATTTTCTTTTATTTTTTGCTTTATTTTTTAATTCT
>NC_041381.1:59325204-59340143 GCF_002162155.2 Triticum dicoccoides | reverse complement strand
TCTTTTTGCTTTTAGTTTTAGAAAAATTATAAACTTTCTGTTAGTGCCATTAGTTTTCAAATTTGAAAACACCTTTTTTGTTTTCTTTGTTCTTTATTCATTTTATTTTGTTTCTACTTACAATAAAATACTTATTGTTGCTATTTTTATTTTTTTCCAGTTTTTTTGTTTTGTTTTCTGCATTAATTATTTTCTTTTGTTTTTTTGCTTTATTTTTTAATTCTTTGAAATTTGTGTGAATAGTTAAATTTGAATTCTTTGAAATTTGTGTGAATTTGAAGTTTGTGATTAACTTTACTAGTGCCATTATTTTTTCAGTTCTACTTAGAACTAAATACTTATAGTTTTTTAGTGATTTCTTTTCTTTTAGGTCACAAAAAATAAAAACTTCTCTGTTAGTGAACATAGATGCACTTATAGACAAAATTAAACATAAATTCATAATCAATTTCTATTTATAAATTTAGGTCCAATTTCCTCTATAGGTGCATCTATTTTCACTTTGAGAGGAGATCAACAACACAGAGAGGGACGGGCTTATAAACAGGTGTGGGCGCCCTTCGGTTGGCGAGGTGGGACTAAAAGCTGGTTGCAACGAGGGCCAACCCTTTAGTCCCGGTTGGTGGCATGAACCGGGACTAAAGGTAACCCTTTGGTCCCGGTTCATGCCACCAACCGGGACCAATAGTGGTGGGCCAGGAGCCAGGACCATTGGTCCCGGTTCGTCCCACCAACTGGGACCAAAAGGTCCGGACGAACCGGGACCAATGGCTCACGTGGCCCGGCCGGCCCCCTGGGCTCACGAACCGGGGCAAATAGTTCCATTGGTCCCGGTTCTGGATTGAACCGGGACTAAAGGGCTGAACTGGCCTCGGCCATTGCCCCCTTTTCTACTAGTGGAGGGCGATCGATACGTTTCATGGTGGAGACATTCGAGGGCTTCAGGCCATTAACAGAGCCACGGTCTCGCTACTTCCGAAGAAAGTAGGAGCGGTGGACATAAAAGATTTTCGGCCTGTTAGTCTAAACCATGGCGCTGTCAGGATCTTTGACAAGGTTCTCGCCACTCGGCTCACGGACGACTTGCCGCACCTGGTTGGCAATCATCAAAGCGCGTTCATGCGCGGAAGATCTCTACATGACAATTTCATGCTCGTGCAAGGCACAACACGTAGACTGCACGCCCTAAAGGATCCGACGGTGCTCGTGAAGCTCGACATAAGCAAAGCCTTCGACTCGGTGCAATGGCCTTTTCTCCTTGAGGTTTTGGGACAGATGGGATTTGGACCAAGGTGGATCTCATGGATCTGTGGTTTGCTCGCGACTTCATCAACCAAAATTGCGGTAAATGGAATACCCGGTGATACGATCTATAACTGTCAAGGGCTGCGTCAAGGAAGTCCCCTCTCGCCTATGATCTTCATTCTATGCATGGAGCCCCTACACCGATTGTTTGAGTATGCTACTGCTGCTGGGTTGCTTACCCGTTTGGCCCGGACCGGATTAAGGTAGCGGGTATCCATCTACGCGGACGACGCAATGATCTTTATCAAACCAAAGGAATTGGATCTTCAGGCTTGTGCTGCAATTTTGGACATGTTCGGCCAGGCTTCTGGGCTAAAGATCAACCTTCAAAAAAGTTCAGCTCTGTCGACCAGATGTACGCAAGAGCACATGCAACTGGTGTCCGGGCTACTAGGCTGCATAAGCTCAAGCTTTCCTTGCCGCTATCTAGGGCTACCACTGTCAATTCGGAAGCAGACTACAGTGCAGTTCCAGGACCTGGTAGACCAAATCGCAGCGCGCCTACCAACTTGGAAAGCGGCCTCCCTACCAAAGAGCAGCCGGCTATTGCTGATTCAGTCGATCCTCTGTGCGATACTGGTGCACTCGATGATTGCCATGGGTCTGCCTCCGAAAATGATCAAGGCGATCATCAAGATTTGCAGAAGCTTCCTGTGGAGTGGAAAGGAGGAGGCAGCAGAGGGGAAATGCGCGGTGGCTTGGGAGACTCTCTGTCGACCAAAGTGGGTAGGAGGCTTGGGTCTCCCTAACCTGAGATGGATGAATGTGGCATTGCAAGCAAAATGGTTATGGTTACAGCGAACAGACACATCTAGACCGTGGGAAGAGTTCACCTTCTCGATCGCGGAAGAGGCAAGAGGCCTGTTTCAAGCTGCGACTAGACTGATCCTTGGTGACGGCCGGACAACCTTGTTCTGGGAGGACAGATGGTTAGATGGTTACCGAATACAAGAGCTGGCCCCGGTGGTGTATGCAAAGGTGCCAAAGAAAGTCCGAATGTCCAGAACTGTGGCTGACGCCCTCCTTGATGCAACTTGGGCGCGTGATTTTGGAGCAAACTTGGATGAAATCGGTCTTCGGCAGTTTCTCGAGACCTGGTCGAGGGTAGCAACTACAACACTTAACAGCCAGGTGCCAGATCAGATATCGTGGTCCTGTGAAAAAGATGGTCAATTCTCGGCGAGGTTGGCATACGCGGTTGGATTTGCCACAATGCATGTCTCCCCGACGACAGTCTTCACTTGGATATCAAACGCACCCTTGCGTTGTCGCTTATTTTCTTGGTTGGCCCTACGGAACAGGGTGTGGACCTTTGACAGACTCGCAAAACATGGACTGCCTCACCAAAACGCATGCCCACTTTGTGACCAAGGTGAGGAAGATATAAATCACCTCCTGCTACACTGCGTGTTCTCGAGATAAGTATGGAACAAGGTAGGATAGGCGATGGGTATGCGAGGCATGACACCAATAGTGGGCGAAGAACTACAATATTGGTGCACGAGAGCCATACCCCAAGGAAAGCATGGTAAGTCCTATCGATCCACCCATCTGTTGACCATGTGGGCATTATGGAAGCACAGGAACTCGGTCGTGTTTGACGGCGCGACACCGGATGTGCAGCTGGTCATAAGGCAGATTGCATTAGAGTGTTTTCTGTGGAAGCAAGCCGGAATCATGCAGGCTGATTTTCTAATCTCCTTTGTAGGGGTAGATGGGTGGGCGGCTGATGAGTAATCCGGTGTAATGTAAGGTTCCATCTGGTGGAGTGCGTTGTAACGAATTGTAATTAACTGTGGGTGGGGATCTCTTCCCCCCTTCTTCTCTTAATATATGATACGCACACTCGTGCGTATTCAAGAAAAAAAACCGGTTTCTGTCAGGACCCCGACTCGATGTCACATCGATCTAGCCGGTAACACCTCATATCACTTTGCGGCCTCACGCACGGTATCCCCACGGGTGTCGCCTTACCTTTGCCCGAGACCATTTGCGCCTTTTGGCTCACGTATATGATAGTGTCGCTAGCATCCATATGATAAGGAGCCCGGGCTGACATGACTAGTCGTAAACCCAAAGTGGCACAGACTTACAGGGACAGGCATCCATGACCCAACTTCGAACGTGTCGGTCATCAGCAAGTGGGTCCGGGCTGTAGCACTGGGCTAGCAGGACTCCGGTAAACCGGGCTGTAGCGGGCTAACAGGACTCCGGTACTCAAAGCGTGACATTTCCCCGAAGGGACAGACACAGGAACGAAGAAGGACACATGCCGGCCAGCCTAAGTGTTCCAGAGCAGTAGCAAGCTACCATGGCTCAGCGGTAACACTAGGAGACATTTCCCGGTAAGAGGGGCTACTAAGGATAAACAACTAGGTAGTCAGATCCCACACATACCAAGCATTTCAATCATACACACAATATGCTCGATATGTGCAAATACAACGAAGCATCACAACATGACTCTACGACACAAGTACTTTATTTAAGGCTCAGGGAGCCATACATAACATACACAAAGGCACGGGTCTCACGACCCAACATTCAAGTCATACAGTCATACAAACCAGCAGCGGAAGTAACTTGTCTGAGTACAGACAACTAGTAAAATAAAAGAGGCTTGGAAAGCCTAGCTATACTACGTGGTCCTTCACAAGCTCAGGGTCACCACTTGGGCCTTTAGCCTACTCGTTGATGTCAACGTCTACATAGAACCCATCAGAAGGGGTTGCAGCGTCTTCTGTAAAATGTAAATTATAGCAACATGAGTACAAAGGTACTCAGCAAGACTTACATCAGATCCTACATACATGCATATTATCAAGAAGGGTTGGTGGAGTTATTGCAGCAAGCCAGCTTTGACTCTTGGCTAGACTATCCTACGATACTCCAACTTGAAATGGTTTTGCGCACACGAGTCCAATACTCACCAATTCAATACACTACCGAGGATCCGCCTCCGTCTTCCTACGGAAGAGCCATCCTCGGCACTCACACTTATCTTGAGACTTTTAGTAGTTTCCATTTACTTGTCTATGAACTGTATAGGCAACCAAGTAGTCCTTTACCGCGGACGCGGCTATTCAAATAGATCATGATAACCCTGCAGGGGTGTACTTCTTCATACATGTTTCCACCACTTAGCGTCTGCACACGACATGTGCTCGGCAGACTTCAAGCGAAAGCCGACATGGGTGTAGACCACGACCTACCTAAACACTTAAGCCTCTAGTCCAGGTTTATCGCCTATTCAGGTTCCATCCGCAGGGAGTCCGGCCGAGGTTTCCCATACGGCCCCGAACGATGTGAACAGGGTTCCCGAGATACCTAACGGGTATTCGGTACACCGTGCCACGTACCTACCGCATCACAGCCCACCCCTACGGTCAGCGCTGTCCACGGCCTCCAGTAGGCTACAAACACCAGAAACTACTTGCAACTCCTGGACAGAGAGCTAGGGTGAATAAGAAGTCGAGCGGGGTCATATTTCAGGGCCCAATGCATGGTAGTAACTGTATCTTAAATCACACATACAGATCTCAGTGCTTAAGGTCGGCTTCAATGAAACAACCCACCATGTACTCCTACATGGCCTCTCATCGATACCTTTACCAAATCGTGTTCACCACACCACTCTCATTACCGACATAATCATTTCACTCTAGCCCATCACCCAGATGAACCAGACCTGACACGACTCTAAGTATAGCAGGCATAGCAGGGTAGGAACAACACATACATATGGCTCATACAACTCCTACACATGCTAGTGGGTTTCATCTAGTTACTGTGGCAATGACAGGTCATGCAGAGGAAATGGGTTCAACTACCGTAGCACACAGCAGTTTGAAACGCGTTGTCTTAATGCAGTAAAAGAGAGCAGGAGCGAGAACATGGGATTGTATCGATATGATCAAATGGTTGGTTGCTTGCCTGATGGTTCGATGCACTGATACGGTTCTTCGTTAGGGTAATCACGGTACTCCTCGGAGGCAGAACCTGTCGCAAAGGACACCGATACACAACCATCACCAAACAATGTGCAACAATATGATGCATGCATGAAACATGGCAATATGAGTGTGTTGGGCTAATGCAACTAAAACCAGAAGGGTTTGAACAAATTTGAATCAAAGATTCAAATTTCAAACTCAAACATGGCCTTTTAAAGTGCTTTTCCTTGTTCTGCTTAAAACATCAATTTAACTTGTTTGATCATGCATGAAAATAGTACAGATGGATAGATTGGATTTTTCTGATCATTTTTCATATATAATTTGTCTAATTTGGAGTTACAGAATAAAAGTTATGAATTTTTGAAGTTTAAATAATATTCTGGAATTTCCTGATTTAATTTAAATCCAGAAATATATATATTGCGCCAGCATGACGTCAGCATGACGTCAGCGGTCAACTGCGGCTGGCTGGGGTCAAACCTGACGTGTGGGGTCCACACGTCAGTGACAGGGGTTTTAACAGGGTTAATTTAATCCTAATTAGGAATTAGTGGCGCTGGGGCCCACTGGTCAGTGTCAGGGGGTTAACTAACAGTGATTAGCACTAATCTGACCACCTGGCCGACGGGGCCCACGCGTCAGTGACCCTGGGGGGTCAAACCCCAGGTCAAACAGGTCAAACCCACCGGCGACATGACGCCGGCGAGGCCCGAGACGGCGGCGCGATACAGAAACGCGCTACAGGGCACGGGCGAGGCCGTGCTTGGGCTCGTTGGAGAGCCCTTGCTCCCGCGCGTCGAACGGTGGTGGTGGCCGTGCCTGAGCTGGCCGGTACCGACGACGGCGAGCTCGTGAGCGGCGGCCGGAGTTCGGGTGCGGTCGGGATCGGCACTGCTGCTCGCAAGCGAGGGAGCTGAGGCGCTGGAGGGGCTCTACGGGTCGCGGCAAGCACAACGGGTGCACGCCCGTGACCAAATGGTCACCGGGGCTTCGCCGGCGACGAGCCCGTGCGGCGGAGCGTCTCGGCTCCGGTAGAGGGGCGGCTAGAGCTCGGAATCGAACATGGGGTTAGGGGGAAACGAAGCAGGGGCTCACGGGGATCATGCAGGGAGGGTCAGCGAGCTCGGGGAAGCACGAACGGCGGCGAATCGACGGCGACCATCGGCGGCGGTCGAGGACGAAGACGATGGCGTGGAGGCGATGCAGAGCTTCCCGAGGGGCTTGGCTTGGTGGGGAGGAAGAGGGGGTCGCGGCAGAGCTCCTGAGCTCAGCGAGGGGTCGAGGGGGTTGCCGGTGACGGCTGCTATGGCGAACGGCGGCAATGGGTGCGTCGGGTGAGAGAGAGAGCAGGGGGAGAAGCACGGGAGAGAGGGGGGGATAAGGCCAGGGGATCGGGGCGGCACCGAGAAGAACCGTCGCGGCGTCGCGCTGGCGGGGTAGGCAGGCAGGCGAGCTGGTGGCGTGGCGCTCCGCCCGTGCGCGCGCGCCGGCCACACGCCTGGCCGACTGGCGCCAGGAGGACGACGGCGGTGGTGGGCTGGGCTGGCTTGCTGGGCCAGGGGCGCCAGGTAAGAGGCCCAGGTAAGGTTTCCCTCTTTTATTTATTTTTGTTTTCTAATTTCTGACATTTGTTTTGATTTAAATAAAATATTAATTCATTTTATTACCTCATGCCAATTTTTGCAGGAGCTAGATATATTATTCCAGAGCTCCCCAACAGGTGGCATAGTTTTTGGACATATATTAATATATATAACTAATATATTTCCAATGCAAATATTTATGCATTAATTCCAAATGCCCAAAATAAATACCTATGAGCTCTTAAAAATATTGGTTTGATTTTTATCTCTGTCCAATATTTTCAGAGAGCAACATGAGCATTTTCTTGGACCCTTTTGGAGAAATTTTTATTTGGGTCATTTTAAAAAATGATTCTGAGGGTTTCACAGATCCCCATTTCAAGTTTCTGATGAAAGAGAAAACATGATGCAACACTCTAATGCATGACTAGCTAGGGTGTGACAACTCACCCCCACTCAAAAGAATCTCGTCCCGAGATTTGGGTTCCTCCGGGAAGAAGGTGGGATACTCAAGTCGAAGATGATCCTCCCTTTCCCAAGTTGCCTCATCCTCAGAATGGTGCGACCATTGAACTTTGAGAAACTTGATATTATGACGTCGGGTGGTACGTTCGGTTTGATCGAGAATACGAATGGGGTACTCTTGATATGTAAGATTATCTTGGAGATCAAGCATTTCGTGGTCCACTCCACGGATAGGATCCAAGAAGCAACGCCTGAGTTGAGAAACGTGGAAGACATCGTGGACTCTGGAGAGGTGTGGAGGTAGTTCCAACTGGTAGGCAACCTCTCCTCGTTTGGCAAGAATGCGAAAAGGTCCAATGTAACGAGGAGCCAATTTGACTTTGATACCGAAACAATGGGTTCCCTTCAGAGGGGTGACCCGAAGATAAGCCTTCTCGTCAACCTCGAAAGTCATAGCCTTATGTTTTCGGTCATATTGACTCTTTTGACGAGATTGGGCTGTTTTCAACTTTTCACGAACGATGCGAACTTGTTCCTCTGCTTCCTGAATCATATCTGGGCCAAAGAATTGTCTTTCCCCGGTCTCTGACCAGTTAAGGGGTGTTCGACACCGTCGTCCATAGAGAACTTCAAAAGGGGCTTTACCCAAGCTAGATTGATAGCTGTTGTTGTAAGCGAATTCGGCAAATGGAAGGCACTTCTCCCAGTCCATTCCGAATGAGATAACAAAGGCTCGAAGCATGTCTTCTAGAATCTGGTTGACGCGTTCCACTTGACCACTCGACTGAGGGTGGAAAGCGGTGCTGAAGGAGAGACGGGTCCCCATAGCATTTTGGAAGCTTTCCCAAAATCGAGAGGTGAAAAGACTTCCTCGATCCGAGTTAATTTCCAAAGGAACACCATGGAGGGACACTATTCGGGAGATGTATAAGTCTGCCAGCTGACTAGCGGTTATACTCTCACGAACAGGTAGGAAATGGGCTACTTTGGAAAGACGATCGACAACGACGAAGATAGCATTATTCCCTCTCTTGGTCCTGGGAAAACCGGTAATGAAATCCATACCAATTTTATCCCATTTCCATTCAGGAATAGCTAAGGGTTGAAGGGTGCCAGCAGGCCGTTGATGCTCTGCTTTTACACGACGACAACGTCGCAATTTGCAATATACCGAGCAATTTCTCTCTTCATCCTAGTCCACCAGAACCTCTGGCGTAGGTCCTGATACATCTTAGTACTACCGGGATGAATGGTGAGAGGAGATTCATGAGCCTCCTTAAGGATCAACTGCCGTAGATGCTGGTTCTTGGGAACCACTAGACGGTTCTCAAAGTACACAACACCATGATTATTTGTGGAGAAACAACTAGCACCTCCGCTAGCAATGTTCTCTTTGATTTTAGATATTCCCTTATCTCGCTTTTGGGCAACGATGATTTGATCCGTAAGAGTAGGTTTTGCTACCAAGGTGGAAAGAAAACCTTGAGGTACAATGTGAAGGTTAAGCTTCCGAAATTCCTCATGGAGAAGCGGTTGACTTTGTTGTAACATCAGGTTGTTACAATAAGATTTACGACTTAGTGCATCAGCCATGACGTTGGCTTTCCCTGGGGTGTAGGTTATTCCTAAGTCGAAGTCTGTGATCAACTCAACCCAACGTCTTTGCCTGAGATTCAGATCCGGTTGGGTGAAAATGTACTTCAGACTTTGGTGATCAGTGAATATTTCGCAACGGTTACCGAGGAGGTAATGTCACCAGGTTTTAAGTGCATAGACTACAGCTGCAAGTTCTAGATCATGAGTAGGATAATTCTCCTCATGTGGGTGCAATTGCCGTGAAGCGTAGGCAATTACGTGTCGATCTTGCATGAGAATGCAACCTAGTCCTTGTCGCGAGGCGTCGCAGTAGATAACAAAGTCCTTGGAGAAGTCTGGCGGTACCAGTACGGGAGCAGAAGTCAGGCGTCTTTTCAATTCCTGAAAGCTGTGCTCACATTGTGGAGTCCATTCGAACTTCCTATCTTTCTTGAGGAGTTCGGTTAGAGGTTTGGCAACTTTGGAGAAGTTCTCGACAAAGCGACGACAATAGCTCGCTAAGCCCAGAAAACTCCAAACTTGCTTGACCGATTCAGGTGGAGTCCAATTAAGGACGGCTTGAACTCACTCAGGGTTAACAGCAATACCTTTACCAGATATTACATGACCCAGATAGGTCACTTCTGACAACCAGAATTCACATTTAGAAAATTTGGCATAAAGGCGATGCTCTCGAAGTTTCTTCAACACTAGCCTTAGATGTTCGGCATGTTCTTCCTCGTTCTTGGAGTAGATGAGTATATCATCGAGGTAAACCACGACGAATTTATCCAAATACTCCATGAAGATTGAGTTCATTAACCGAGAAAAGGTGGCTGGAGCGTTGGTTAATCCGAAGGACATGACGGTGTACTCGTATTGGCCATAACGAGTAACAAAGGCCGTTTTAGGAATGTCCCTGTTTCTAATTTTGATTTGATGGTAGCCCAACCTCAAATCCATCTTGGAGAAGATTGAGGATCCAGCGAGCTGATCATACAGGTCGTTGATCCTGGGAAGCGGATATTTGTTCTTGATTGTGACCAAATTGACAGGTCGGTAATCTACCACCATCCGGTCCGTACCATCCTTCTTCTTGACGAATAGGACGGGGCAAGCCCACGGAGATGAGCTAGGTCGGATGAAACCCTTTTTCAAGGACTCATCGAGTTGTTTCTTAAGCTCGGCTAGTTCTAGTGGTGCCATCTTATAAGGTCTTCTAGCAATCGGAACGGTTCCTGGAATGAGATCTATTACGAACTCAACATCCCTGTCAGGTGGAACACCTGGCAATTCCTCTGGGAAGACATCCGGGAAGTCACGGACTACCGGAACGTCCTCAAGATCTGGCAAAGGGCTGGCGTTAAGAGAATATAACTGTCGCTTGGCTATTCGGGTCAAGACATTGACTATCTTCCCCGAAGGATGGGTGAGTTGAACAGTCCTAGAGAAGCAATCAATTTTGGCTTGATGAGTTGACATCCAGTCCATACCCAAAATGATATTAATATCTGAAAATTTAAGGGCTATCAAAGATGCAAGGAAAACAAGTCTGTCGACTTGGATTTCATTTCCATGGCTTACTCTAGAAGTTTGCCATTTGGATCCTGGAGTTTGAATTACCATAGAGGTTGGCATATCACCGAATGCGACGTTATGCAAACGGGCATAGTTTTCAGATATAAAAGAATGAGAGGCTCCTGTATCGAAAAGAACAGATGCCGGGTGGCAATTAAAAAGAAGCGTACCGAGAACGACGTTGGGATCCTCTTGAGCTTCTTCGGCAGAGATACAGTTGACATGGCCACGTGAGGCGGTGGCCGGCTTGGCGTGGAACACTTTCCCTGTCGGCTTGCCACGGCCAACGGCTTTAGCAGATTGGTTGGGGTTGGTCTGGGGACACTCATGCATATAGTGGCCAGATTCCCCACACTTGAAACAAGTCACGGAACTGGTACGTGGAGGAGCATTGTTGGTTGGACCCCCATAGGGCTTGGCCGGTGCAGACTGTTGAACAGGGCGAGGCGCCTGGAAAGATGGCCTCGGTGTGAACCTGGGTGGCAGGGCGGTGTTGGGCACCCACACGCGGCGCTTCTGAGGACCAGCACCGGATGAGGAACCCATGTCACGGCCATGCTTGCGTGTTGCGTCATAGTCAGTCTGACCAGTTTCAGCACTGATGGCTTTGTTGACAAGTTTCTGAAAAGATGTGCACTCATGCAGACGGAGGTCGCGGTGAAGCTCAGGACTAAGGCCCTTACGGAACCTTGCTTGCTTCTTGGCGTCAGTAGACACTTCCTCAGTTGCATATCGTGCGAGATTACCAAACTCCCTGCTGTAAGCATCCACAGAAAGTTGGCCTTGGGTGAAACTGCAAAATTCCTCACGTTTACGGTCCATGAGACCCTCCGGAATGTGATGTTCACGGAAAGCCTCGCTGAATTCAGCCCAAGTAGTGACATGGCCCGCCGGGCGCATAGCTCCATAATTCTCCCACCATAGACTGGCGGGGCCTTCAAGATGATATGCAGCAAAGGTGACCTTGTCAGCCTCCGCTACCAGCGCGGAACGCAGTTTGTGAGAGATACTGCGAAGCCAGTCATCAGCGTCGAGAGGCTCGACGGAGTGGTGGAACGTGGGTGGATGTAATTTGATAAAATCACTGAGTGACACCACGTTAGTCCTCTGATGGTGTGCCGTGTTCTGTTCAATACGCTCCAACAAACGGTTGGTCTCCCGCTTGTTTCTCTCAGCTTCCATCATAACCTCGGCTAGGGAAGGAGGATGAGGCAGATTTGCATCCCTGACTTCACTGCCTTCGGCCTGCTCTTGAGGAGCAGGGTTAGTGCGCGTGTTGACCATACTAGGTAAACAAGACAATGATTTAGTCAGGATGATAAAATTCCAACATAGGATACAAAATGTAAGGAATAACTCGGAATGCAAGATGATCATCCGTATGACATGGTAGATACAGAAACTGCTTCTTTTATTCCATCGTCATACACACCATACAGGGTTTAGTACAAGACCAAACAAAGTACTATTACGGTGAAAAGAGGATTACATCTCATCGGAGGCATCCCAAGCTCCTATACATTATTTTTCTACACCTCCGGAAAGAGTACAAACTAGGTCATATCCCACGAGTCACGCGGGACGATAGACGACACAGCTAGTGCGAACTAGTGATACTACCACTAACTCAGACCGATCCGTAGTAGTCCTCGTAGAAGTCACCTCCATAGCCTGGAAGCTCAACATGATCATCCGGAAACAGACGATCTCGCGGAGCTTGTGGACCATAGGGGCTAGGATGAGGTCGGGGACCAACAGACGGTGGCCTGCGGGGACCGCGAGGTGGGGTGATGCCTCCTACATCACGCCAACCCATCACGTCTGGCAGAGCAGATCTCACATGATAGAGATCGCGCATATCCGAATATCCAGCTTGCACCGCCGGTGCGAACCGAGTCAATGTGGCCCAGTGGTCAGCACGGGTATTGAAGAGCTCTAACCTCAAGGCCCGATTTTCACGGTCCTTATCCTCGAGTATCTCAGCAGTGGTGCGAGTCCGTGAATCCTCCTGGGTGGGGTCAGCATAGATAGCCTGGAGATACCCTTGTGCTCCCGGAAGTGATCCTGGCATATACCGGAAATCAGAGTCCCGAAATAGTCCAGATCTGACTCGCATGATGGTCATCATAGAGTAGGCGGCGTCCTGCACAGCCATCTCAATAGTAACCCCGAGTCCATAGGAGCAGTGAAGGGGCTCGGTGGATCCAGGATAGGATGGAAATATCCTGACAGTGCAGAGATACTGGCTTTGATTAAAGTCCCGAAATTGCTCTTCGACCGTGTACTCAGGATACCAGCGGTATCCAGCCTCAGTCATTACCCTGACCAACTTGGCAGTATGGCCGGGTACATCTAGGCATCGAGTCAGGCGAACCACTTGATTGAGGTCGCGAGTGGCCATCTGAAAGCACAATCATAATGCAAAGGCATTAGAATTTCTAGCAAAATTTCGGCAGCATAACAGCTGTAAATGCTCAAGAAGGATTTTGAGACATTTGACAAAGGATTTCATACGCACTCAACATCACCATATCAAAGTTCTGAGACCATCCTAGCAACATAATGTGGTAATAGAATTGAACTAGGCTTGTATCCATCAAACCTATAAGGTACTACTGATTAGTAACACGTGATCCTGATAGAGAGAACAGATCCTAATTCCTTAATCCCCGGTGGAAGAATAGACTGACTCAGATCAGAATGTCATTAGATAAAGGAGTAAAAAGAGCCTTACGTCCCAACCCACAAACAATTCCCCTACATATAACTAAAGAATTTCTAGACTCAACATCGACCAGTTTGGCTTGGAGAACCTACAGGCAGTCCGGCTCTGATGCCAACGCTGTCAGGACCCCGACTCGATGTCACATCGATCTAGCCGGTAACACCTCATATCACTTTGCGGCCTCACGCACGGTATCCCCACGGGTGTCGCCTTACCTTTGCCCGGGACCGTTTGCGCCTTTTGGCTCACGTATATGATAGTGTCGCTAGCATCCATATGATAAGGAGCCCGGGCTGACATGACTAGTCGTAAACCCAAAGTGGCACAGACTTACAGGGACAGGCATCCATGACCCAGCTTCGAACGTGTCGATCATCAGCAAGTGGGTCCGGGCTGTAGCACTGGGCTAGCAGGACTCCGGTAAACCGGGCTGTAGCGGGCTAACAGGACTCCGGTACTCAAAGCGTGACATTTCCCCGAAGGGACAGACACAGGAACGAAGAAGGACACATGCCGGCCAGCCTAAGTGTTCCAGAGCAGTAGCAAGCTACCATGGCTCAGCGGTAACACTAGGAGACATTTCCCGGTAAGAGGGGCTACTAAGGATAAACAACTAGGTAGTCAGATCCCACACATACCAAGCATTTCAATCATACACACAATATGCTCGATATGTGCAAATACAACGAAGCATCACAACATGACTCTACGACACAAGTACTTTATTTAAGGCTCAGGGAGCCATACATAACATACACAAAGGCACGGGTCTCACGACCCAACATTCAAGTCATACAGTCATACAAACCAGCAGCGGAAGTAACTTGTCTGAGTACAGACAACTAGTAAAATAAAAGAGGCTTGGAAAGCCTAGCTATACTACGTGGTCCTTCACAAGCTCAGGGTCACCACCTGGGCCTTTAGCCTACTCGTTGATGTCAACGTCTACATAGAACCCATCAGAAGGGGTTGCAGCGTCTTCTGTAAAATGTAAATTATAGCAACATGAGTACAAAGGTACTCAGCAAGACTTACATCAGATCCTACATACATGCATATTATCAAGAAGGGTTGGTGGAGTTATTGCAGCAAGCCAGCTTTGACTCTTGGCTAGACTATCCTACGATACTCCAACTTGAAATGGTTTTGCGCACATGAGTCCAATACTCACCAATTCAATACACTACCGAGGATCCGCCTCCGTCTTCCTACGGAAGAGCCATCCTCGGCACTCACACTTATCTTAAGACTTTTAGTAGTTTCCATTTACTTGTCTATGAACTGTATAGGCAACCAAGTAGTCCTTTACCGCGGACGCGGCTATTCGAATAGATCATGATAACCCTGCAGGGGTGTACTTCTTCATACATGTTTCCACCACTTAGCGTCTGCACACGACATGTGCTCGGCAGACTTCAAGCGAAAGCCGACGTGGGTGTAGACCACGACCTACCTAAACACTTAAGCCTCTAGTCCAGGTTTATCGCCTATTCAGGTTCCATCCGCAGGGAGTCCGGCCGAGGTTTCCCATACGGCCCCGAACGATGTGAACAGGGTTCCCGAGATACCTAACGGGTATTCGGTACACCGTGCCACGTACCTACCGCATCATAGCCCACCCCTACGGTCAGCGCTGTCCACGGCCTCCAGTAGGCTACAAACACCAGAAACTACTTGCAACTCCTGGACAGAGAGCTAGGGTGAATAAGAAGTCGAGCGGGGTCATATTTCAGGGCCCAATGCATGGTAGTA
>NC_041381.1:59321997-59322868 GCF_002162155.2 Triticum dicoccoides | reverse complement strand
GCCCAGGTAAGGTTTCCCTCTTTTATTTATTTCTGTTTTCTAATTTCTGACATTTGTTTTGATTTAAATAAAATATTAAATCATTTTATTACCTCATGCCAATTTTTGCAGGAGCTAGATATATTATTCCAGAGCTCCCCAACAGGTGGCATAGTTTTTGGACATATATTAATATATATAACTAATATATTTCCAATGCAAATATTTATGCATTAATTCCAAATGCCCAAAATAAATACCTATGAGCTCTTAAAAATATTGGTTTGATTTTTATCTCTGTCCAATATTTTCAGAGAGCAACATGAGCATTTTCTTGGACCCTTTTGGAGAAATTTTTATTTGGGTCATTTTAAAAAATGATTCTGAGGGTTTCACAGATCCCCATTTCAAGTTTCTGATGAAAGAGAAAACATGATGCAACACTCTAATGCATGACTAGCTAGGGTGTGACAGTTTCCCAGATTTAGACTACTTTCCGAGAAATGATCTTGTAATCTTATCAATGAGATGTTATTTTCCATTTTAGGGTAAAGCGAACAGGCATCCATGAAAATGATCCGTGTGGAACTATTACCATAGGAGATCTGATCTGATTATTGAAGCTGCACAGAACCTAGCATTCTTGTGTGTTCATTTAGACATGCTTCTAGGCAAGAATCAGTTACTGATCTCTCTATGTAGGACTGTATGTTTAGGCATGCTTCTTGTTGTATGCACGCACACATGTACATATTTAAGAAATATAGTAAAGAAAAAGAGTTTAGTGTTAAGAGTTATATATATATATATATATATATATATATATATATATATATATATATATATATATATATATATATATATATATATATATATATATATATATATATAT
>NC_041381.1:59227542-59321732 GCF_002162155.2 Triticum dicoccoides | reverse complement strand
ATTGTATAAGGGGTTAATGTTATGACCGAGCAGACTTCTGCCCGTAGGAGGCCCACCGGGCAGGTTTAGTTAGGGGCTTGGCCCACAAGTTATCTTATTTTTAGCATTGTGGTTATATATAATAGATGTAAGACTATTTTTGAGATTACGCAATAAGAAGAATTCTATTGCCCGGCTCCCAGAGGAGCCGAACCCTAAACCCTAGCCGCCTCCTCTCTCAGCCGCCGCCTTCCTCCCTCAACCTCGCGACGGCGCCCGCATGCCGGAAGCTGCGCCCTCGCCACCAACAGCCCCCGGTCTTCCCCTACAACCTCAGGAGCAGAACTGGTAGGACCCTGGGTTCTACCAGTTTCCTGCATATATTCCACACCTGTACATGTATATATACTGGCCTATGGCCACCTGGAAATACAAGTTGCATATTTCCTAACATGATATTAGAGCTAGGTCAATTTTTTGCACGCTACAACTCGTGCTGTTGATCCACCTCACTGTGGCCGCCACTCCTTTTCTCTATCGTTGCTGCCTCTCTGCGCCTTCTCATCCCCCCGCAGGCCAATCATCCAGCCAGCGCGTGTCCCCTCATCCCGTCCGCTCGACCACACGGGTGCGCTCCTCTGGGCCCCATCGAGCCGACCGACTGCTGCTGATCTCCGCCGCCAGGTGTGCCGCCCGTCGCCGATCTTCGCTGTCCTCGCGCCCTCGTCGGATTTTGCCGCCAGCTGCCGTTCTTCGCCGCCCCGTTTCATCCGCTCCTGTGATCCAGATCGACCTCCGCAGATCCCGATCGAAGTTGCCACCTCCCACCAATCCAGATCAAGCAGCCGCCGCTCCAGTCGTCCCGTCGCATGCGAGCTGCGAGCTGCTGCAGATCGAGACTCCTATCGTCTGCCTAAAAAAACAGGCACGATGTCTCAGTCCTCGGGTTATGTTGTTGTTCCTCGCTATCCGCTGATTTTTGATGGTACCAACTACATTGAGTTTGTCGGCTTCATGCGCATTCACATGCGTGGCCTTCTTCTTTGGGGCGTTCTTTCTGGCGAGGTCCCCAGTCTGCCGTGTCTAGTTCCTCCTGTGGCTCCTACTCCACCGACGCTATCGATTCTTGCTGTCGACGCTGATCAGGCTGCAAAGGATGCAGCTAAGCTGGCTGATGAAGCTACCGTTCTTGCTTATGATGAGAAAGTTCAGACCTATGAGGACGCACTTCAGACTTATCATGCAGCTCTGTTTGCTTACACTCAGTGGCTTGATGATAATGCTTGTGCCGCAGCTGTTTTGACTGCTAGTGTTCTACCTCAGTTTGCCTCTGAGTTTCTCGACCTCTCTACTGTATTTGAGATGTGGACTCGGCTTTGTCAGCGCTATCAGCCCTCTAGAGATGCCTTATACCTGTCCGTGGTTCGTTAGGGCATGCTCTTCAGCAGGGTGACTCCACTGTTGATGAGTTCTATGCATAGAGTTCTGCTATCTGGTGTCAGCTTAATTCTCTCCACACTGCTAGTTGTCGTACTTGTCAGTGTCGCCAGACTGTGCGGGCTGATTTGGAGTTTGAGCCCCGACGCGCTCAGTTGTTTGCTCGTGGTCGTATCTCCCTCATGCAGGCACTTTCTGAGATCCGTGCCGAGGAGACTCACCTCCGCGGAGTTGGTTTACTTGAGGTTCCCTCTGTGCTCGCTACTCAAGTTCTTGCTATGCTTAATGCAACGACTCCTTCCCACTCGAGTGCTCCGCCGCTCTTGCCTACTCTTATGGGCGGCCAGGGTCGGTCTTGTCCTCACTGCGGCTAATTGAAGATGGATGGTCATGTTGAGTCTCAGTGCTTCCAGAAGAAGAAACACCTGCATAAGGCGCGATCATAAGCTTCAGGGACTTCTTCTACTTCGACATCTTCAGCCACCACCTTGACTGAGCAGGATATTCTGCGGCTTAAGCGTCTGCTTGCCGCTTCAGGTTCTCCTTCGACGGGTACTGCAGGTTCTGTGACTGATGCTTCCCGCACTGAGGAACCACCCTCTACACAGTCAGGTACATCCTCGTGGGTTCTGGACTCTGGAGCTTCTTTTCATCTGTCTTCCCATTCTTCAAATTTGTCCTCTCTTAAATTGCTTGATTTTCCTGTTCATGTACTCACTTCTGATGGTACTCCTCTTTCTGTTGCTAGTTGAGGCAATCTTACCACACCTTCTTACTCTGTTCCTGATGTTGCTCATGTTCCTCGACTTACCATGAATCTTTTTTTTGCCGGTCAACTTACTGATTTTGGTTGTCGCGTCATCCTTGATGTTGACTCTTGTTCTGTTCAGGATCGTCGAACACACACTTTGGTTAGGGCTGGCCCTCGCCGCCGTGACTCTCAGGGTCTTTGGGAACTAGACTGGCTTCATTTTCCTTCCGCTGCCACCACTATCGCCAATCCATCCGCTTCTGTCGCTTCAGCTACCGGTTCCTTCCAGTAGTGGCATCATCGACTTGGTCATGTTTGTTGGTCTCGCTTGTCGTCATTAGTTCGTCGAGGTCTTCTGGGATCTGTCTCAGGAGATGTCTTTTTAGAGTGTTAGGGCTGTAGACTAGGAAAACAGATTCAGTTACTTTACCCTACTAGTGAGTCGGTGTCTCTGCGTCCTTTTGATTTGGTCCATTCTTGTGACACTCCAAAAATTTTGTGGTTTTTGTTTTGAGAAAGAGCCTTGCTTGGTTTAAAGAAGGTCATTTAAATCCTTCTTAAAAACCTCTCTTCTAAGTTTTCCCTCTCAAAATCTTTTCTTGGATTTAGTTTTTCAAAAAAAGAAAACCTTTTTGGTTTTGGGCTTTTCTTTGGTTTTGATCTCTTCCTGTTTTTACCATGCCTGTTATGGTAAAATTCTCCCAAAACCCCTCCTTCCACTTTGGGACAACCCAAAAATTCTGTCCCAACTAGTTAAATCCATTTTTGGATTTTATCTCATTTATTTCTTTTCCCAAAGCTATTCTGTCCTTTATTTTGAGCCTAGGTAATTTGCAAAGCAAGTACCTTAATGCCTTTGAACTTTGGTCTCAAATCAACTCCTCTGGATAGTCCTTAGCACCCACAACCTAGAACCAACAAGATCCACTCTTCTTCTTTTCAAAATTTTCAAATTTCACTCTCTTCAAGTTTGGACCAGATTTGTCAAATTTGGTGATATTCATATCTCCACTTCTCCAAAAATTCCACCAAAATTCAGGCAACCCCCAATTGCAATGAGAGACCACTCCACCAAAAACCAGCTGAAGGAAAAATCCCCACATGCCAAAATCATTCTGTCGAACACCTGGCCTGCACTGTTACTGTGCATCTTCAGAAATTCAGTAAGTTCAGTGTCGTTTCTTCGTCAGAGTTCAGTCACATGTCGACTGTGCGCCTGGCGCGTTGTGCACGGCCCTTCCTCCCTGTCCGGAGCACCACACGCGCGCTTGGCTCGTTCCTGGCATCGGTGGCACCCTGGCCCGCCTGCGCCGGCGTCTTCCGCGGCAGCAGAGCCTCCCGTGGCGGCCGACAGGGGGCATCCTGGGGCATAACACCGTTCGGCATCGCCCAAACCACCTGAGAGCTTTGAGTGGCCATCTCCCTTGCCAGCGCATGCATGCAGCCCTTGCCAGCGCATGCATGCAGCACCGTCGCCGTGGCCTGGCACGCTCGCTCTCTGCCGCCAACGTGCCGTACGGCCGTTCCGTCAGAGACAGGCCGTAACCACCCCTACCCTGTTGAGTTAGGCACCGGAATGGAACCAGTGCTCCGTCTAAATGATGCTCAAGCCCTTAAAACAACCGTCCAGCCACAGCACCGCCGTAATCGCTCGCCGGACTTATCCCGTGCACGGCAACCGCCTCGGGCCAGCTATATATAGCGCCTCCGAGCTCGCTCTGGACCCCGCACATCACCACCACCTCACCATACCCCGCCTAGCCACTGGAAAAGCCTCGAGGGGCCCTTCTTCCTCCACTCCGGCCACCTCCGTCCGCCTCGGGCTCCGGCAGCGTTCTCTCCGGTGAGAACTCCTCCACTGCCCTAGACTTGCCGGTAGCCTCATGGCACCTCTAGGAGACTAACCCCCACTCCAATTTGACCCCAGCAACTCTCTCCGACGAGGTCCACGACTACCCGAACCACCGTCCACCGGAGCCAGGGCCTCCGTCGACACAGTGCTCGCCGGTGACCACCACCACCCACCGACGCGGAAGGGCGTACTGAACACGGAGGTACCACCCGATCCCCCTGCCTCGCCGTGGATCGCCGTCGGCGACCACCGCAGCTCTTGGGCGCCGTCGAGCCCCGTCTCCCTCGTTTGAATATTCAAAACTGACGGGTGGGACCCTCCTGTCAGTCTCTCATTCTTTTCTTTTAAACGAATCATTTTCTGGACTTTTCTGCAGAACCCCCTGAGAGTTTTCTGTTTCATTACAGAAAGGTCCCTGAATCAAAACCCTTATAACTTTTAAACAAAAAAGGATTTTTGTTTGATTCTTTTTCTGTTCTCTTTAAAATTTTGTCTAGTTTTTATCATATTTATTTGAAAATTATTTGGATTACTTTTTGTGCACCTCACGGTATTTACGTTACGTGCATATTTTCTTATACCGTAGATACCAGAGGAGGTGACGGAGCCGCGAACTTCACCCAGTTAGACACTGACTATGCCGAACGAGGCAAGCATGTTTGAACTCTTGATATGATGAGTGGTTTGTTGCATGTTTGAATTTAGGAGTTTCATGGCATGTTTATGAACATTTCTTTGAATGTTATATTTCATGCACAAGTAAGTTTCGGAAAGCCATATGTTGTTGGATACATATTTGCATGGCCATGTGATGGCATGAGAATGGGTAAGATGGCCGTGTTGTGGCATGCCAGTCTTACGCCAGTCTATTTGACTTTAGTGTCATCGTGAATCAAATCACATTCCCATTCATTTTCATTCTTGTACTGCCACATGTTTTCCGCAAGGAATATGGCCTAGTAAGTTGCAAACCGTTTTCCTGGTACACACCAAATAGAGAGGCCGGGTTGAGGGTTCCATGGCCCTGGATTAAAGCCTGTCATCCGGTCAGGGGGCATGGGTGTTTCCGGTTGGGACCGAGAGGGGGGCACCCCTTAGAGCGCGCGTATAGAAATTTGATCCCATGCTATTCGAGGTTGTGACCTCCCCGTCTCAAAGTTTTTCTTGGATGTTGTCTAGGGTGATTCCTGGCATCGTGAGGTGGAATGGGTGTGTACCGGTTAAATGTGTTTCTACCAAAATACCATAAACGGAACTAGTCCTTCGTGACTACGGAAATCCGTTGGATATGGTCAGTTAGTACAAACTCTGCAGAGTCACAAATTCTTAAATCATCTTGTACATGTCCATGTACTGTGTTCATCTTATCTTGTCAGATATCAGCCTCAGTGACAAAACCCGGTGGACTACATGAGTTTTAAATCCGGTCAAAAGTTTATTCCTGTGGATGGACTAACCCGTTATTTACTTTTGATATAAGCCCTTTCTGTGATGTCGCTTAGACGTCCGACTGTGGCAGACTTGTTATTTACATTTGATATAAACCCTTTCTGTGATGTCGCTCAGACGTCCGACTGTGGCATTTCTTTTACAAGCCCTTTCTGTGATGTCGCTCAGACGTCCGACTGTGGCATTTCTTTTTCAAGCTCTTTCTGTGATGTCGCTCAGACGTCCGACTGTGGCATTTCTTTTATAGGCCCTTTATGTGGTGTCGCTTAGACGCTCGATTGCGGCATGAGCTTTATTTGTTTACCTTTCGAGGCGTCGCTCCAGACACCCGATCGGTTTTCAGTTATTTGTTTTACTTATCAAGTCGTGCAAAAATAATATTATTATTGGAATGAGCATCATTATGTTTGCTCATGACGCATTCATGCATACATTTGTTATATCTTTTGTCCGAACTGTCTTGCGAGTACTTTCAAAGTACTCACCTGGCTTGTTGATTTGGCCAGATGTTGATGAAGGCGATCTCATGGATGAAGAGTTCGATAGCGAGTCCGACGCCTAGAGGAGTCCCAGTCAGTCCCGTGCGATCCTGCATTTGGTCACTGTATCATATCCGCTTCCGCCACCCCAGAAATAAATCCATCGAGCCTCACCTCGATGCTCGATGAGCTGCCAGTTAGGAGTCAAGTTATCCACCACCACTTTTTATCTCGAGCTAGTAGCATGTCACCACAACCCTGTGTCATAACCGCCCTTATGTAAGATATTGGCGAGTTTGTAATAAATTGTTGAGCAGCCTCAGCTCAACCCTGTAATATATTTAATGCTACTGGTCCTCTGTTTATCAAGTATTTGTCTACCAGTGAGGATGACTTTTCCTATACTGGGATCAAAAGATTGATTTTCTCAATAAGAATTTTATTGAAAAAACCGGTCGTGATAGACTTGGTACCAGAGCCAGGCTGACTGTAGGAAGCCACTAGGTGCGATCGCTAATCGGTTATTAGCATGATAGAGTTTATTCATGTTTTTACAAATGTAGTCATTTTTGTGACAGTCAGCATAAAATTTATGATCTGATCGCTCAAAATTTTTGCCTACTTTTGTAGATGGCTAGCAACGACTGTGAGTCACAAATGTTCGCCATCGTGCCTGAGGGGTTCGTCAAGCTCCTCTCCTTCATCGTTCAGGTCGCGATGGGGCCATCCGTGCGCCCAGTCTTCACACTTTATCCACACAAGATCAACAACAGTCTGACCATGCATCAGGCCGCGGTGTAATTCAGGGGAGGGCTTGCTGAGATACGCCGCTTCCGATTCTTGGGGAGAGCCATGCCTACAGAAAGGCATGCTATGCAGACGGCTGCCCGCGAGGCGATAGCTCATCTTCGGGATGTCCTTCCTGCTATGAAGACCCGTCGCTACGGCTACCTTCCATGCCACGTGCCATACACCTGTCACTACTCATTCTCTTGCCCAGAGGAGAGCGAGACGAGGCCTTTGAGATGCTTGTCGAGTACCTCCGAGCCCTGGAGGCAGCCTTCGACAGCACGGTGGATGACCTCGTAGCTGCCCGCATGGACTCAGTCCATGGCTGTGCCACCAACAGGAGGGAACTCCTGCACACCGGTCCACCGCTGACGTTCATCTCGTCCTCAGCTTCTCATTCACCTACCATTCTCGCCACTGCTCGTCGCCTGCCTACCACTGAGGAATTCAACCAAGCTATTGCACCCACTCCCGTTCGCTCTGCACCACTTATTACACCCACTCCCATACGTGCTACTCCACCTATTTCGCCCACTCATATTCGTGTTACTCCGCCTATGGCACCTGCTCCATCAACTCAGTGCAGCGTTCCTCGTCTGGAACTTATTAGCGAGGAGGAGGTTGAGTCCCCAGCGTCACTGCGTCTCACCCTCGGCAGGCCAAGGGAGATCCTCACCATCTCCGGCTGAGTACGTTTAGACGCCTTGCGATGTACCGACTTGTGTGATATGTTTATATGTACATAGGTTGTGAGAAGTAGCCTGTTTGCGCATCATATAGGATCTGGAGAAGTGCACTAGTCTCAATAACATGTCAGGATTACGTACGCATATCATGAGTGATGTAATGTATAATTATGCCTGCGTGTAAGATATGTAATAGTCCTTCTCCGCGCGCAATCGTGTATTTTCAAAAAAAACTGGAGTTTTATGTGTGATTTTATTGACTTTTGCGACTCTCTTTCTTGCCTTACGAGTTTCACAAAATATATCCCCAGAGTGAAAGATGTCTCGTCCGTGGACGCGCTCCATGCCAAATCAGCCCGAAGAAAATTATGGCACACCACCAAACAACAATTTCACTCAGGGACAGACAAGTCAACATGACAGTGAAACATCATTTACCCAAGTGTGTCGTTTGTATGAACAGAGTCAACAACAACACCAGGAAATGATGAACCAATTCATCAATATGGGAAATCACCGTGGTCAGTATCAGCAGCAATCCAAGTTATCTGAGTTACAGAAGACAATAAAAGTTTCAGCCAAAGAGAGACAAATACCTCGGCAACCGAGATTAAACAAGGTGGACGTTTCTGAGCTGAACAAGGTTCCAGTAGTGTGTGAATTTCCATATGTATTTCTAGAAGAACTACCAGGCATGCCACCGGACCGAGAGATAGAATTCAGCATTGAACTAGCACCCGGAACCACTCCCATTTACAAGAAACCATACAGAATGGCACCATCCGAATTGGTAGAATTGAAGAAGCAAATAAAAGAATTATTGGAGAAAGGATACATACGAGCCAGTTCCTCACCTTGGGGTTCTCCAATTTTATTTGCCAAGAAAAAGGATGGAACACTGAGATTGTGTATTGACTATCGAGCTCTTAACATGGTCACAATCAAGAACAAATACCCAATGCCCAGAATAAATGATTTATTTGATCAGCTCGCACAGGCCAAAGTCTTCTCAAAAATTGACTTGAGATCAGGATACCACCAATTAAAAGTGCGGACAGAAGATATTCCCAAGACAGCCTTCACTTCTAGATATGGACTGTATGAGTTCACAGTAATGCCATTTGGGCTAACCAACGCCCCCGCATATTTTGTTCACCTCATGAACAAAGTATTTATGAAGTATATGGACAAGTTTGTTGTGGTATTCATCGATGATATTCTGATATACTCCAAAACACCAGAAGAGCACGCCGAGCATCTCAGGATTGTACTAGGAGAACTCAGGAAACATCAACTGTACGCCAAATTCAGCAAATGTGAATTTTGGCTAAGACAGGTGGGTTTTCTGGGCCACGTACTCACCCAAGAAGGTATTGCAGTAGACCCAGAAAAGGTCAAGTCCGTACTTGGCTGGAAACCACCAGCTAGCGTAACGAACGTACGGAGTTTCCTGGGAATGGCTGGCTGTTACCGGAGATATATTGAAGGATTCTCCACCATAGCAAAGCCAATGACGCAGTTGCTCAAGAAAGGCAAGAAGTTTGAATGGACGGAAGCCTGTGAGAAAAGCTTCCAAGAGCTAAAAAGGAAATTAACAACGGCACCAGTATTAATTGTGCCTGACATACACAAGAATTTTGAGGTATATTATGACGCATCCCGGAAAGGCCTCGATTGCGTATTGATGCAAGAAGGCATGGTAGTTGCGTATGTCGCCAGACAACTTCGCAAGCATGAGGAGAATTATCCCACTCATGACTTAGAATTGGCAGCGGTCATCCATGCACTCAGTGAATGGAGACACTTTCTACTTGGAAATCATTGTGAAATATACACAGACCATAAGAGTCTTAAGTATATTTTCACACAGCCGGAACTTAATTTACAGCAACGACGCTGGTTGGAGTTGGTGAAGGATTACGATGTTGGAATCCACTATCATCCCGAAAAAGCAAATGTTGTGGCAGATGCCCTTAGTCGGAATCCCAGCATGGACAACGACAGTATGCCAAAGTTGAGGCTATAATTTCAACAGGAATTTGCCAAACTCAATTTAATAATGGTCACCGAAGGCAGTGTGTCGAATTTGGAAATACAGCCTACCCTGATGGAAAAGATTAAGGAGGCTCAGCATGGACACCCCAACATTGATGGCATAAAAAGGAAAGTGAGTTTGGGCAAGGCCTCAGAATTCAACGTAGATGAGCAAGGAGTATTGTGGTACGGAGAGAGACTTTGCGTACCAAATATCAAGGACCTCAAACAACAGATTCTGGCTGAAAGCCACACCGCTCCGTATTCAATCCATCCTGGAGGAACAAAAATGTACAAAGACCTTCAGGAAAATTTTTGGTGGCACGGTATGAAGAGAGATATAGCCACGTTCATTGCATGTTGTGACTCTTGTCAACGTATCAAGGCTGAGCACCAGAAACCAGCCGGGCTGTTACAGCCAAACAAGATACCCGAGTAGAAGTGGGACGAGATTGGAATGGATTTCATTGTTGGACTACCACGGTCACAACACGGAAATAATGCCATATGGGTCATCACTGACAGATTAACTAAGGTAGCACACTTTATCCCGGTGAAGACAACTCACACCACTCAGAGACTGGCTAGACTTTATCTTGCCCGTATCGTCTGCCTGCATGGAGTCCCAAAGACTATCATATCCGACAGAGGCACATAGTTCGTCTCTAGATTTTGGGATCACCTACAACAGGCACTGGGAACCCAACTAGCATTAAGTACCGCATACCACCCCCAGACTGATGGGCAAACTGAACGCGTAAACCAAATTCTAGAGAACATGCTGAGAGCCTGTGTCCTCACCTACGGAACCAGTTGGGAAGAAAGCTTGCCATATGTAGAGTTCGCATACAACAATAGTTATCAAGCCAGTTTGCAAATGGCACCCTTTGAAGCTCTATATGGGAGAAGATGTCGTACCCCACTAAACTGGTCAAAAACCGGGGACAGCCACATCTTCGGCTTAGATATGCTCAAAGACGTTGAGGAGAAAGTTAAGACGATTAGAGATCGACTCAAGATAGCTCAAAGTCGGCAAAAGAGTTATTACGATCGAAAGCATCTGGAAATCAGTTTTGAACCCGGAAAGTTTGTATACCTAAGAGTTTCCCCTATGAGGGGTCTGCAACGATTCAGGGTTAAGGGAAAGCTAGCACCAAGATTCATCGGACCATTCCGTATAGTTGCCCGAAGAGGCACGGTAGCCTACCAGCTAGACCTACCCGGGGATTTATCTGATATCCACAACGTGTTCCACATCTCGCAGTTAAGAAAGTACGTGAGCAACCCAGAGAAGCAAGTATCACATGAAAATATTGACGTGCAACCAGACCTCACCTACCGGGAACACCCAATAAAAATATTAGAAGAGTCTGAGAGGAGGACCCGACAGAAAACCATCAAGTTTTTCAGAGTTCAGTGGAGCAATCACACCGAGAATGAAGCAACTTGGGAGAGAGAGGATTTTCTTGAGACAGAGCACCCACACCTGTTTAAGGATCAGCTGAAATCTCGGGGACGAGATTTTTCTTAAGGGGGTAGGTGCTATGACACTCCAAAAATTTTGTTGTTTTTGTTTTCAGAAAGAGCCTTGCTTGGTTTAAAGAAGGTCATTTAAATCCTTCTTAAAAACCTCTCTTCTGAGTTTTCCCTCTCAAAATCTTTTCTTGGATTTAGTTTTTCAAAAAAAGAAAACCTTTTTGGTTTTGGGCTTTTCTTTGGTTTTGATCCCTTCCTGTTTTTACCATGCCTCTTATGGTAAAATTCTCCCAAAACCCCTCCTTCCACTTTGGGACAACCCAAACATTCTGTCCCAACTAGTTAAATCCATTTATGGATTTTATCTCATTTATTTCTTTTCCCAAAACAATTCTGTCCTTTATTTTGAGCCTAGGTAATTTGCAAAGCAAGTACCTTAATGCCTTTGAACTTTGGTCTCAAATCAACTCCTCTGGATAGTCCTTAGCACCCACAACCTAGAACCAACAAGATCCACTCTTCTTCTTTTCAAAATTTTCAAATTTCACTCTCTGCAAGTTTGGACCAGATTTGTCAAATTTGGTGATATTCATATCTCCACTTCTCCAAAAATTCCACCAAAATTCAGGCAACCCCCAATTGCAATGAGAGACCACTCCACCAAAAACCAGCTCAAGGAAAAATCCCCACATACCAAAATCATTCTGTCGAACACCTGGCCTGCACTGTTACTGTGCATCTTCAGAAATTCAGTAAGTTCAGTGTCGTTTCTTCGTCAGAGTTCAGTCACATGTCGACTGTGCGCCTGGCGCGTTGTGCACGGCCCTTCCTCCCTGTCCGGAGCACCACACGCGCGCTTGGCTCGTTCCTGGCATCGGTGGCACCCTGGCCCGCCTGCGCCGGCGTCTTCCGCGGCAGCAGAGCCTCCCGTGGCGGCCGACAGGGGGCATCCTGGGGCATAACACCGTTCGGCATCGCCCAAACCACCTGAGAGCTCTGAGTGGCCATCTCCCTTGCCAGCGCATGCATGCAGCCCTTGCCAGCGCATGCATGCAGCACCGTCGCCGTGGCCTGGCACGCTCGCTCTCTGCCGCCAACGTGCCGTACGGCCGTTCCGTCAGAGACAGGCCGTAACCACCCCTACCCTGTTGAGTTAGGCACCGGAATGGAACCAGTGCTCCGTCTAAATGATGCTCAAGCCCTTAAAACAACCGTCCAGCCACAGCACCGCCGTAATCGCTCGCCGGACTTATCCCGTGCACGGCAACCACCTCGGGCCAGCTATATATAGCGCCTCCGAGCTCGCTCTCGACCCCGCCAATCACCACCACCTCATCATACCCCGCCTAGCCACTGGAAAAGCCTCGAGGGGCCCTTCTTCCTCCACTCCGGCCACCTCCGTCCGCCTCGGGCTCCGGCAGCGTTCTCTCCGGTGAGAACTCCTCCACTGCCCTAGACTTGCCCGTAGCCTCATGGCACCTCTAGGAGACTAACCCCCACTCCAATTTGACCCCAGCAACTCTCTCCGACGAGGTCCACGACTACCCGAACCACCGTCCGCCGGAGCCAGGGCCTCCGTCGACACAGTGCTCGCCGGTGACCACCACCACCCACCGACGCGGAAGGACGTACTGAACACGGAGGTACCACCCGATCCCCCTGCCTCGCCGTGGATCGCCGTCGGCGACCACCGCAGCTCTTGGGCGCCATCGAGCCCCGTCTCCCTCGTTTGAATATTCAAAACTGACGGGTGGGACCCGCCTGTCAGTCTCTGATTCTTTTCTTTTAAACGAATCGTTTTCTGGACTTTTCTGCAGAACCCCCTGAGAGTTTTCTGTTTCATTACAGAAAGGTCCCTGAATCAAAACCCTTATAACTTTTAAACAAAAAAGGATTTTTGTTTGATTCTTTTTCTATTCTCTTTAAAATTTTGTCTAGTTTTGATCATATTTATTTGAAAATTATTTGGATTACTTTTTGTGCACCTCACGGTATTTACGTTACGTGCATATTTTCTTATACCGTAGATACCGGAGGAGGTGACGGAGCCGCGAACTTCACCCAGTTAGACACTGACTATGCCGAACAAGGCAAGCATGTTTGAACTCTTGATATGATGAGTGTTTGTTGCATGTTTGAATTTAGGAGTTTCATGGCATGTTTATGAACATTTCTTTGAATGTTATATTTCATGCACAAGTAAGTTTCGGAAAGCCATATGTTGTTGGATACATATTTGCATGGCCATGTGAGGGCATGAGAATGGGTAAGATGGCCGTGTTGTGGCATGCCAGTCTTACGCCAGTCTATTTGACTTTAGTGTCATCGTGAATCAAATCACATTCCCATTCATTTCCATTCTTGTAATGCCACATGTTTTCCGCAAGGAATATGGCCTAGTAAGTTGCAAACCGTTTTCCTGGTACACACCAAATAGAGCGGCCGGGTTGAGGGTTCCATGGCCCTGGATTAAAGCCCGTCATCCGGTCAGGGGGCATGGGTGTTTCCGGTTGGGACCGAGAGGGGGGCACCCCTTAGAGCGCGCGTATAGAAATTTGATCCCATGCTATTCGAGGTTGTGACCTCCCCGTCTCAAATTTTTTCTTGGATGTTGTCTAGGGTGATTCCTGGCATCGTGAGGTGGAATGGGTGTGTACCGGTTAAATGTGTTTCTACCAAAATACCATAAACGGAACTAGTCCTTCGTGACTACGGAAATCCGTTGGATGTGGTCAGTTAGTACAAACTCTGCAGAGTCACAAATTCTTAAATCATCTTGTACATGTCCCTGTACTGTGTTCATCTCATCTTGTCAGATATCAGCCTCAGTGACAAAACCCGGTGGACTACATGAGTTTTAAATCCGGTCAAAAGTTTATTCCTGTGGATGGACTAACCCGTTATTTACTTTTGATATAAGCCCTTTCTGTGATGTCGCTTAGACGTCCGACTGTGGCAGACTTGTTATTTACATTTGATATAAACCCTTTCTGTGATGTCGCTCAGACGTCCGACTGTGGCATTTCTTTTACAAGCCCTTTCTGTGATGTCGCTCAGACGTCCGACTGTGGCATTTCTTTTTCAAGCTCTTTCTGTGATGTCGCTCAGACGTCCGACTGTGGCATTTCTTTTATAGGCCCTTTATGTGGTGTCGCTTAGACGCTCGACTGCGGCATGAGCTTTATTTGTTTACCTTTCGAGGCGTCGCTCCAGACACCCGATCGGTTTTCAGTTATTTGTTTTACTTATCAAGTCGTGCAAAAATAATATTATTATTGGAATGAGCATCATTATGTTTGCTCATGACGCATTCATGCATACATTTGTTATATCTTTTGTCCGAACTGTCTTGCGAGTACTTTCAAAGTACTCACCTGGCTTGTTGATTTGGCCAGATGTTGATGAAGGCGATCTCATGGATGAAGAGTTCGATAGCGAGTCCGACGCCTAGAGGAGTCCCAGTCAGTCCTGTGCGATCCTGCATTTGGTCACTGTATCATATCCGCTTCCGCCACCCCAGAAATAAATCCATCGAGCCTCACCTCGATGCTCGATGAGCTACCAGTTAGGAGTCAAGTTATCCACCACCACTTTTTATCTCGAGCTAGTAGCATGTCACCACAACCCTGTGTCATAACCGCCCTTATGTAAGATATTGGCGAGTTTGTAATAAATTGTTGAGCAGCCTCAGCTCAACCCTGTAATATATTTAATGCTACTGGTCCTCTGTTTATCAAGTATTTGTCTACCAGTGAGGATGACGTTTCCTATACTGGGATCAAAAGATTGATTTTCTCAATAAGAATTTTATTGAAAAAACCGGTCGTGATAGACTTGGTACCAGAGCCAGGCTGACTGTAGGAAGCCACTAGGTGCGATCGCTAATCGGTTATTAGCATGATAGAGTTTATTCATGTTTTTACAAATGTAGTCATTTTTCTGACAGTCAGCATAAAATTTATGATCTGATCGCTCAAAATTTTTGCCTACTTTTGTAGATGGCTAGCAACGACTGTGAGTCACAAATGTTCGCCATCGTGCCTGAGGGGTTCGTCAAGCTCCTCTCCTTCATCGTTCAGGTCACGATGGGGCCATCCGTGCGCCCAGTCTTCACACTTTATCCACACAAGATCAACAACAGTCTGACCATGCATCAGGCCGCGGTGTAATTCAGGGGAGGGCTTGCTGAGATACGCCGCTTCCGATTCTTGGGGAGAGCCATGCCTACAGAAAGGCATGCTATGCAGATGGCTGCCCGCGAGGCGATAGCTCATCTTCGGGATGTCCTTTCTGCTATGAAGACCCGTCGCTACGGCTACCTTCCATGCCACGTGCCATACACCTGTCACTACTCATTCTCTTGCCCAGAGGAGAGCGAGACGAGGCCTTTGAGATGCTTTTCGAGTACCTCCGAGCCCTGGAGGCAGCCTTCGACAGCACGGTGGATGACCTCGTAGCTGCCCGCATGGACTCAGTCCATGGCTGTGCCACCAACAGGAGGGAACTCCTGCACACCGGTCCACCGCTGACGTTCATCTCGTCCTCAGCTTCTCATTCACCTACCATTCTCGCCACTGCTCGTCGCCTGCCTACCACTGAGGAATTCAACCAAGCTATTGCACCCACTCCCGTTCGCTCTGCACCACTTATTACACCCACTCCCATACGTGCTACTCCACCTATTTCGCCCACTCATATTCGTGTTACTCCGCCTATGGCACCTGCTCCATCAACTCAGTGCAGCGTTCCTCGTCTGGAACTTATTAGCGAGGAGGAGGTTGAGTCCCCAGCATCACTGCGTCTCACCCTCGGCAGGCCAAGGGAGATCCTCACCATCTTCGGCTGAGTACGTTTAGACGCCTTGCGATGTACCGACTTGTGTGATATGTTTATATGTACATAGGTTGTGAGAAGTAGCCTGTTTGCGCATCATATAGGATCTGGAGAAGTGCACTAGTCTCAATAACATGTCAGGATTATGTACGCATATCCTGAGTGATGTAATGTATAATTATGCCTGCGTGTAAGATATGTAATAGTCCTTCTCCGCGCGCAATCGTGTATTTTCAAAAAAAAACTGGAGTTTTATGTGTGATTTTATTGACTTTTGCGACTCTCTTTCTTGCCTTACGAGTTTCACAAAATATATCCCCAGAGTGAAAGATGTCTCGTCCGTGGACGCGCTCCATGCCAAATCAGCCCGAAGAAAATTATGGCACACCACCAAACAACAATTTCACTCAGGGACAGACAAGTCAACAGGACAGTGAAACATCATTTACCCAAGTGTGTCGTCTGTATGAACAGAGTCAACAACAACACTAGGAAATGATGAACCAATTCATCAATATGGGAAATCACCGTGGTCAGTATCAGCAGCAATCCAAGTTATCTGAGTTACAGAAGACAATAAAAGTTTCAGCCAAAGAGAGACAAATACCTCGGCAACCGAGAGTAAACAAGGTGGACGTTTCTGAGCTGAACAAGGTTCCAGTAGTGTGTGAATTTCCATATGTATTTCTAGAAAAACTACCAGGCATGCCACCGGACCGAGAGATAGAATTCAGCATTGAACTAGCACCCGGAACCACTCCCATTTACAAGAAACCATACAGAATGGCACCATCCGAATTGGTAGAATTGAAGAAGCAAATAAAAGAATTATTGGAGAAAGGATACATACGAGCCAGTTCCTCACCTTGGGGTTCTCCAATTTTATTTGCCAAGAAAAAGGATGGAACACTGAGATTGTGTATTGACTATCGAGCTCTTAACATGGTCACAATCAAGAACAAATACCCAATGCCCAGAATAAATGATTTATTTGATCAGCTCGCACAGGCCAAAGTCTTCTCAAAAATTGACTTGAGATCAGGATACCACCAATTAAAAGTGCGGACAGAAGATATTCCCAAGACAGCCTTCACTTCCAGATATGGACTGTATGAGTTCACAATAATGCCATTTGGGCTAACCAACGCCCCCGCATATTTTGTTCACCTCATGAACAAAGTATTTATGAAGTATATGGACAAGTTTGTTGTGGTATTCATCGATGATATTCTGATATACTCCAAAACACCAGAAGAGCACGCCGAGCATCTCAGGATTGTACTAGGAGAACTCAGGAAACATCAACTGTACGCCAAATTCAGCAAATGTGAATTTTGGCTAAGACAGGTGGGTTTTCTGGGCCACGTACTCACCCAAGAAGGTATTGCAGTAGACCCAGAAAAGGTCAAGTCCGTACTTGGCTGGAAACCACCAGCTAGCGTAACGAACGTACGGAGTTTCCTGGGAATGGCTGGCTGTTACCGGAGATATATTGAAGGATTCTCCACCATAGCAAAGCCAATGACGCAGTTGCTCAAGAAAGGCAAGAAGTTTGAATGGACGGAAGCCTGTGAGAAAAGCTTCCAAGAGCTAAAAAGGAAATTAACAACGGCACCAGTATTAATTGTGCCTGACATACACAAGAATTTTGAGGTATATTATGACGCATCCCGGAAAGGCCTCGATTGCGTATTGATGCAAGAAGGCATGGTAGTTGCGTATGTCGCCAGACAACTTCGCAAGCATGAGGAGAATTATCCCACTCATGACTTAGAATTGGCAGCGGTCATCCATGCACTCAATGAATGGAGACACTTTCTACTTGGAAATCATTGTGAAATATACACAGACCATAAGAGTCTTAAGTATATTTTCACACAGCCGGAACTTAATTTACGGCAACGACGCTGGTTGGAGTTGGTGAAGGATTACGATGTTGGAATCCACTATCATCCCGAAAAAGCAAATGTTGTGGCAGATGCCCTTAGTCGGAATCCCAGCACGGACAACGACAGTATGCCAAAGTTGAGGCTATAATTTCAACAGGAATTTGCCAAACTCAATTTAATAATGGTCACCGAAGGCAGTGTGTCGAATTTGGAAATACAGCCTACCCTGATGGAAAAGATTAAGGAGGCTCAGCATGGACACCCCAACATTGATGGCATAAAAAGGAAAGTGAGTTTGGGCAAGGCCTCAGAATTCAACGTAGATGAGCAAGGAGTATTGTGGTACGGAGAGAGACTTTGCGTACCAAATATCAAGGACCTCAAACAACAGATTCTGGCTGAAAGCCACACCGCTCCGTATTCAATCCATCCTGGAGGAACAAAAATGTACAAAGACCTTCAGGAAAATTTTTGGTGGCACGGTATGAAGAGAGATATAGCCACGTTCATTGCATGTTGTGACTCTTGTCAACGTATCAAGGCTGAGCACCAGAAACCAGCCGGGCTGTTACAGCCAAACAAGATACCCGAGTAGAAGTGGGACGAGATTGGAATGGATTTCATTGTTGGACTACCACGGTCACAACACGGAAATAATGCCATATGGGTCATCACTGACAGATTAACTAAGGTAGCACACTTTATCCCGGTGAAGACAACTCACACCACTCAGAGACTGGCTAGACTTTATCTTGCCCGTATCGTCTGCCTGCATGGAGTCCCAAAGACTATCATATCCGACAGAGGCACATAGTTCGTCTCTAGATTTTGGGATCACCTACAACAGGCACTGGGAACCCAACTAGCATTAAGTACCGCATACCACCCCCAGACTGATGGGCAAACTGAACGCGTAAACCAAATTCTAGAGAACATGCTGAGAGCCTGTGTCCTCACCTACAGAACCAGTTGGGAAGAAAGCTTGCCATATGTAGAGTTCGCATACAACAATAGTTATCAAGCCAGTTTGCAAATGGCACCCTTTGAAGCTCTATATGGGAGAAGATGTCGTACCCCACTAAACTGGTCAAAAACCGGGGACAGCCACATCTTCGGCCTAGATATGCTCAAAGACGTTGAGGAGAAAGTTAAGACGATTAGAGATCGACTCAAGATAGCTCAAAGTCGGCAAAAGAGTTATTACGATCGAAAGCATCTGGAAATCAGTTTTGAACCCGGAAAGTTTGTATACCTAAGAGTTTCCCCTATGAGGGGTCTGCAACGATTCAGGGTTAAGGGAAAGCTAGCACCAAGATTCATCGGACCATTCCGTATAGTTGCCCGAAGAGGCACGGTAGCCTACCAGCTAGACCTACCCGGGGATTTATCTGATATCCACAACGTGTTCCACATCTCGCAGTTAAGAAAGTACGTGAGCAACCCATAGAAGCAAGTATCACATGAAAATATTGACGTGCAACCAGACCTCACCTACCGGGAACACCCAATAAAAATATTAGAAGAGTCTGAGAGGAGGACCCGATAGAAAACCATCAAGTTTTTCAGAGTTCAGTGGAGCAATCACACCGAGAATGAAGCAACTTGGGAGAGAGAGGATTTTCTTGAGACAGAGCACCCACACCTGTTTAAGGATCAGCTGAAATCTCGGGGACGAGATTTTTCTTAAGGGGGTAGGTGCTATGACACTCCAAAAATTTTGTTGTTTTTGTTTTCAGAAAGAGCCTTGCTTGGTTTAAAGAAGGTCATGTAAATCCTTCTTAAAAACCTCTCTTCTGAGTTTTCCCTCTCAAAATCTTTTCTTGGATTTAGTTTTTCAAAAAAATAAAACCTTTTTGGTTTTGGGCTTTTCTTTGGTTTTGATCCCTTCCTGTTTTTACCATGCCTCTTATGGTAAAATTCTCCCAAAACCCCTCCTTCCACTTTGGGACAACCCAAACATTCTGTCCCAACTAGTTAAATCCATTTATGGATTTTATCTCATTTATTTCTTTTCCCAAAACAATTCTGTCCTTTATTTTGAGCCTAGGTAATTTGCAAAGCAAGTACCTTAATGCCTTTGAACTTTGGTCTCAAATCAACTCCTCTGGATAGTCCTTAGCACCCACAACCTAGAACCAACAAGATCCACTCTTCTTCTTTTCAAAATTTTCAAATTTCACTCTCTGCAAGTTTGGACCAGATTTGTCAAATTTGGTGATATTCATATCTCCACTTCTCCCAAAATTCCACCAAAATTCAGGCAACCCCCAATTGCAATGCGAGACCACTCCACCAAAAACCAGCTCAAGGAAAAATCCCCACATGCCAAAATCATTCTGTCGAACAGCTGGCCTGCACTGTTACTGTGCATCTTCAGAAATTCAGTAAGTTCAGTGTTGTTTCTTCGTTAGAGTTCAGTCACATGTCGACTGTGCGCCTGGCGCATTGTGCACGGCCCTTCCTCCCTGTCCGGAGCACCACACGCGCGCTTGGCTCGTTCCTGGCATCGGTGGCACCCTGGCCCGCCTGCGCCGGCGTCTTCCGCGGCGGCAGAGCCTCCCGTGGCGGCCGACAGGGGGCATCCTGCGGCATAACGCCGTTCGGCACCGCCCAAACCACCTGAGAGCTCCGCATGGCCATCTCCCTTGCCAGCGCATGCATGCAGCACTGTCGCCATGGCCTGGCACGCTCAGGGCGCGCTCTCTGCCGCCAACGTGCCGTACGGCCGTTCCGTCGGAGACAGGCCGTAACCACCCCTACCCTGTTGAGTTAGGCACCAGAATGGAACCAGTGCTCCGTCTAGATGATGCTCAAGCCCTTAAAACAACCGTCCAGCCACAACGCCGCCATAATCGCTCGCCGGACTTATCCCGTGCACGCAACCGCCTCATGCCGGCTATATATAGCGCCTCCGAGCTCGCTCTCAACCCCGCACATCACCACCACCTCACTAGACCCCGCCTAGCCACTGGAAAAGCTTCGAGGGGCCCTTCTTCCTCCACTCTGGCCACCTCCGTCCGCCTCGGGCTCTGGCAGCGTTCTCTACGGTGAGAATTCCTCCACTACCCTAGACTTGCCCGTAGCCTCATGGCACCTCTAGGAGACTAACCCCCACTCCAATTTGACCCCAGCAACTCTCTCCGACGAGGTCCACGACTACCTGAACCACCATCCGACGGAGCCAGGCCACCGTGGACACAGTGCTCGCCCGCGACCACCACCACCACCCACCAACGCGGAAGGACATACTGAACACGGAGGTACCACCCGATCCCCCTGCCTCGCCGTGGATCGCCGACGGCGACCACCGCAGCTCTCGTGCGCCGTCGAGCCCCGTCTTCCTCGTTTGAATATTCAAACCTGACGGGTGGGACCCGCCTGTCAGTCTCTCATTCTTTTCTTTTAAACGAATCGTTTTCTGGACATTTCTGCAGAACCCCCTGAGAGTTTTCTGTTTCATTACAGAAAGGTCCCTGAATCAAAACCCTTATAACTTTTAAAGAAAAAAGGATTTTTGTTTGATTCTTTTTCTGTTCTCTTTAAAGTTTTGTCTAGTTTTTTATCAGATTTATTTTAAAAATAGTTGGATTACTTTTTGTGCACCTCGCGGTATTTACGTTACGTGCGTATTTTCTTATACTGTAGATACCGGAGGAGGTGACGGAGCCGCAAACTTCACCCAGTTAGACTCCGACTACTCCGAACCAGGCAAGCATGTTTGAACTCTTGATATGATGAGTGTTTGTTGCATGTTTGCATTTAGGAGTTTCATGGCATGTTTATGAACATTTCTTTGAATGTTATATTTCATGCACAAAAGTGGAAAAGTAAGTTTCGGAAAGCCATATGTTGTTGGATACATATTTGCATGGCCATTTGATGGCATGAGGATGGGTAAGATGGCAGTGTTGTCGCATGCCAGTCTTACGCCAGTCTATTTGACTTCAGTGTCATCGTGAATCAAATCACATTCCCATTCATTTCCATTCCTGTACTGCCACATGTTTTCCGCAAGGAATATGGCCTAGTAAGTTGCAAACCGTTTTCCTGGTACACACCAAATAGAGAGGCCGGGATGAGGGTTCCATGGCCCTGGATTAAAGCCCGTCATCCGGTCAGGGGGCATGGGTGTTTTCGGTTGGGACTGAGAGGGGGGCACCCCTTAGAGCGCACGTATATAAATTTGATCCCATACTATTCGAGGTTGTGACCTCCCCGTCTCAAAGTTTTTCTTGGATGTTGTCTAGGGTGATTCCTGGCATCGTGAGGTGGAATGGGTGTGTACCGGTTAAATGTGTTTCTACCGAAATACCATAAACGGAACTAGTCCTTCGTGACTACGGAAATCCGTTGGTTGTGGTCAGTTAGTACAAACTCTGCAGAGTCACAAATTCTTAAATCATCTTGTACATGTCCAAGTACTGTGTTCATCTTATCTTGTCAGATATCAGCCTGAGTGACAAAACCCGGTGGACTACATGAGTTTTAAATCCGGTCAAAAGTTTATTCCTGTGGATGGACTAACCCGTTATTTACTTTTGATATAAGCCCGTTCTGTGATGTCGCTCAGACGTCCGACTGTGGCAAACTTGTTATTTACATTTGATATAAACCCTTTCTGTGATGTCGCTCAAACGTCCGACTGTGGCATTTCTTTTACAAGCCCTTTCTGTGATGTCGCTCAGACGTCCGACTGTGGCATTTCTTTTTCAAGATCTTTCTGTGATGTCGCTCAGAAATCCGACTGTGGCATTTCTTTTATAGGCCCTTTATGTGGTGTCGCTTAGACGCCTGACTGCGGCATGAGCTTTATTTGTTTACCTTTCGAGGCGTCGCTCCAGACACCCGATCGGTTTTCAGTTATTTGTTTTACTTATCAAGTCGTGCAAAAATAATATTATTATTGGAATGAGCATCATTATTTTTGCTCATGACACATTCATGCATACATTTGTTACATCTTTTGTCTGAACTGTCTTGCGAGTACTTTCAAAGTACTCACCTGGCTTGTTGATTTGGCCAGATGTTGATGAAGGCGATCTCATGGATGAAGAGTTCGATAGCGAGTCCGACGCCTAGAGGAGTCCCAGTCAGTTCCGTGCGATCCTGCATTTGGTCACTGTATCATATCCGCTTCCGCCACCCCAGAAATAAATCCATCGAGCCTCACCTCGACGCTCGATGAGCTGCCAGTTAAGAGTCAAGTTATCCACCACCACTTTTTATCTCAGGCTAGTAGCATGTCACCACACCCCTGTGTCACAACCGCCCTTATGTAAGATATTGGCGAGTTTGTAATAAATTGTTGAGCAGCCTGAGCTCAACCCTGTAATATATTTAATGCTACTGGTCCTTTGTTTATCAATTATTTGTCTACCAGTGAGGATAACTTTTCCTATACTGGGATTAAAAGATCGATTTTCTCAATAAGCATTTTATTGAAAAAAACCGGTCGTGACAATTCTGATGTATGGGGTCCGTCTCCCTTCGCTTCGAAAGGGGGCCATCGATACTATATTATTTTCATAGATGATTTCTCTCGTTACACTTGGCTTTATTTTATGACTTCTCGCAGTGAGGTTCTTTCCATCTATAAGCGTTTTGCTGGCATGGTTCACACTCAGTTCTCTTCGGCTATTAGTGTGTTCCATGCTGACACTGCTGGCGAGTATATTTCCAAGATGTTGCATCGTGTTCTTGCTGAGCATGGCACTCTTCCTCAGTTCTCTTGTCCTGGTGCTCATGCTTAGAATGGCGTGGCTGAGCGAAAGCATCGCCACCTTCTTGAGACAGCTCGTGTATTGATGATCGTTGTTTCTCTTCCACCTCATTTTTGGGCCGAGGCTATATTCACCTCCACCTATCTCATCAACCTTCAGCCGTCCGCTGCTCTCCAGGGTGGTGTTCCTTTCGAGCGTCTCTTTGACTGTTCTCCTGATTATTCAATGATTGAGTTTGTTATGTTCTTCTTACCCCTCAGAAACGCACCAAACTGACCGCTCAGTCTGTTGAGTGTGTTTTCTTAGGCTATAGTGATGAGCATAAGGGCTATCGTTATTGGGATCCTATCGGTCGTCAGATGCGTATTTCTCGGGATGTGACTTTTGATGAGTCTCGTCCCTTCTACCCGCGTCCATCTCCCTCGACCTTTTCTGTGGAGGATATCTCTTTCCTCACTTTTCCCGACACACCTATCACTCCAGTTGAGCCCTTGTCTCTCCGTCCTGCTCACTCTACTTCTCCACCTCTTGCTGATTTGCCACCACCATCTCCCATGGTTTCCTCACCTCGCATGTCACCAGATTCTGCACCTTCATCCCCGGTGATTTTTCGTCTCCACCTCCTGATTCTACCTCGGCTATTCCTCCTCATATTCTTCCATCTTTGCCTCAGTATTACACTCGTCGTTCACGTAACATGGATGTGTCTGCTGACGTGTCGTCCTCCTTGTCTTAACCTACCTATGGCTTGCGTCCTCGTCCGCTTCCGCCTGTTGATCGCCTTGGTTTTTCAATCGCTGGTGTTGTTGTTCTTGAGCCGACTTCTTATCGTTAGGCTGTTGTTCATCCTGAATGGCAGTTTGCGATGGTAGAGGAGATTGCTGCTCTTGAACACACTGGTACATGGGATCTTGTTTCTCTTTCTCTAGGTGTCCGTCCCATCACTTGTAAGTGGGTTTACAAGGTTAAGACTAGCTCCGATGGTTCTCTTGAGCGTTATAAAGCTCGTCTTGTGGCTCGTAGTTTTCAGCAGGAGCATGTCCGTGATTATGATGAGACATTTGCTCCTGTGGCCCATACGACCACTATCCATGCACTTCTTGCCATGGTCTCTGCACGCCACTGGTCTATATCTCAGCTTGATGTTAAGAATGCCTTTCTTAACAGTGAGCTGCGTGAGGAGGTATAGATGCAGCCACCACCTGAGTATTCTGTTCCTGCTGGCATGGTATGTCATCTTCGTTGCTCTCTCTATGGCTTTAAGCAAGCCCCTCGCGCCGTTTTGCCTCTATGGTGACTGCCGCTGGTTTTTCAGCGAGTGCTCATGATCCAACATTGTTTGTCCACCTTTCTCCTCGTGGTCGGACTCTTCTTCTCTATGTTGATGACATGATCATCACTGGCGACGACCCCAAGTATATTGCCTGTGTAAAGGCCCGTCTTGGTGAGCAGTTTCTTATGTCCGATCTTGGACCTCTTTGCTACTTTCTTGGGATTGAAGTCTCTTCTACCTTTGATGGCTTTTTATATCCCAAAAAAAGTATATACATGATCTTCTTGCTCGTGCTGCTCTTACCGATGGGCGCATTGTTGAGACTCCAATGGAGCTCAATGTTCACCTCCGTGCGTGATATTGATGGTGACCCCTTGCCTGACCCAACGCGTTATCGTCATCTTGTTGGGAGTCTTGTCTATCTAGCTGTCACTCGTCCAGATATCTCTTATCCGGTTCATATTCTGAATTAGTTTGTCTCCGCTCCCACTTCGTTTCACTATATATTGTCATCTCCTTTGTGTTCTCCTATATCTTCAGGGCACGGTCTCTCACCGTCTATTCTTTCCTCACTCCAGTTCTTTATAGCTTCAGGCCTATTAGGATGCTACGTGGGCTAGTGATCCCTCCGATCGCCGTTCACTTTCTGCTTACTGTGTTTTTCTTGGTGGTTCTCTCATTGTTTGGAGGACGAAGAAACAGACTGCAGTTTCCTGTTCGAGTGCAAAGGCTAAGTTACGAGCTATGGCTCTTTTGACGGCAGAGGTGACTTGGTTACGGTGGTTACTTCAGGATTTTGGTGTTTCTATTACTACACCTACTATGCTCTTGTCTGACAGTACAGGTGCTATTAGCATTACGCACGATCCTGTGAAGCATGAGCTCACCAAGCATATTGGTGTTGATGCTTTCTATGTGCGCGCTGGTGTGCAGGATCAGGTTATTGCTCTTCAGTATGTGCCTTCCGAGTTATAGTTGGTGTATTTTCTGACGAAGGCCCAGACTAAAGCACAACATCACTACTAGGGAAAACGTTATACACATAACTTTAGCAGTAGCGATTGTTAAAAACGCCCCTACTGCTAGACTGCAGTAGCGCGTGCAAAATAAGCGCGTTGCAGACGCATATGTATCAGTAGCGCGCCTCACCGAACACTCGCTACTACTAAAATTCCAACCACTAAGCGGATGGGCTACACATAGTAATAGCGATCTTCCAAAAACCGCGCTACCACTAACATTCTTATAGCAGCGCGTTTATGCGTAAAGCGCTACTACTAACGAAAATAAAATAAAATGAAAAAGGAATAGAAAAGTAAATGGAAATGAAAGAAATAGAAAAAGGAGAAAGGAAAAATATAAAATGTAAATAAAAATAAATGAAAAAGGAAAAAATGATGAAGACATAGCAGTAGCGCGTTCGCTGAAACGCGCTATAGCTAACTTAGCTATGGCGTGTTTTCTGTAACGCGCTACCGTTATTTTTGACTTAACCCAAAAACGGTTTCGCCCCGGCCATCACTTCTCCCCCAAATCCCTCGCCCACCACTTTGCTGCCGTCGCCCCCACTTTGCCGCCGTCTCCTGCCAGCGTCGACGCCGTGCTCATCCTCACCGCCGCCGCCTCTCGGGCCGCCCTCGACCTCACCGTCGCCTCTCTCGACCTCATCGCCGCCGCCCTCAATCTCACCGCCCCCGAGCCCACCCAGGACCTTCGCCTCCCGATCCCAAGCTCGCCCTCGCCACCCCTACCTCCATCGCCGAGCACCTCCCCGCCACCGTCTCTCCCCTCTCTGTAAGCCCCCACACCCATCCCATTTAGTTAATAGATGGTAATGTTAAGTAGTAGATAATGTTAAGTAGTAGATAATGTTGATGTTTTTTAGTTAGGGTAATAATAGATGTTAAGTAGTAGATAATGTTGATGTTAATTAGTTCAGTAGGGTTTAGTTTTTGAATTTAGTTTGTTTAACTATATGTTAATTAGGGCAGTAGGGTTTAGTTTAGAGTAAAGTTTAGTTAAGTAGTTAAATAAATATAATCTATATTTGGTTTTTGAATTGAGTTTGAGAGAGCATGAGATTTGTGTAGATTTTCTTGTAGTGTCAAACGCTAGGACATGCAAATTTGAAGTGGTCACGATATATGAAAATTCCTCAATTGTGTTTGCACATGTTTTGATTGTGCCCGTTGTTTCCAGGGAATGAAGCCGAGTGGCCTATGTTTTGCCGGAATGTTGATTCATTTCCGTTCCGGCAAATTTCAGGTTCTCGATTTGTCCACTTCTTAGCAAAGGTCATGCCGAAATTTTCTGTGAATTTCGGCATGACTTGTGCTACAAACTAGGGCATATTGAGTGCCCAGGATTTGCCGCACCGGGACGGAGTCAACGTTCCTGCAAAACATAGGCCTTTTTTATGCCATTATTCATTTTATTATGTCTAGAATTAATTGACTAGATTTAATCATAGGAAACATGGCTAGCAATGATGAAGGACAGGGTTCTGCTGATTGCGACGACGTCTACCTGGCGGCAGACGAATTTTTGAGCATTGCCGACGATCAACTGATGTTGTTGCTGGGCCCACCGGTGGCATCGGGGACTGACACTGACACGCAGCCGGTGCTGAGACTGAGGCAGGTGCTGAGACTGAGACCGGCGCTCAGGCTGAGACCGGCATCGAGACCGGCGCTCAGACTGAGACCGGCGCCGAGACTAGCGAAGCCGGTGTAGAACCGAAAGCAAAGAGGCAACGACTTCCTAACAAGATCAGGACTACTAGACTAGTGCTTACGGAGGTGGACGATGGCAATTTTGAGCCAAAAGTGCCCGAGGAAGCGCCCACGTGCTACGACAATCAAATAGGCTGCATCGTATGGACAACCGCCACCATCAACGATGAGAAACTACAGAAGATAGATAATATGAGGCCCTCCCTCCTAAAGAAGCTGCACCAGATATTCTTGTTCCTGGGCCGGAATGAAAAGGATTATAAAGATCTAGATAGGGATCCGACAATGAAGAGGATAAACAAACACGCCATGATCAAGTTTAGCGACGCGCCGCCTGGAAAACAAGGGTGAAATATCGAATCGTCAACAAGAAGGAACCCTACTCCGAGATTGTAAAGGATAATCAAACAATCACGGAAGAGCAGTTTCAAATATTCAAGGCGGCTTGCTAGGCCGAAGCTGCCAAAAAAAGTCTAGAACATGAAGGGGCTTCAAGAGAGGAACATCGGGAGCCACCACCTCGGAAGCCGTGGTTACAGCGGGAAGAGGTCCAAATGGGCCAAGGAGGACGCAGAAGCCGCGAATCTGGGCATCCCAGACCCCTTGGCCGAGTTCACTGTCCCGCAGGAGCATGATGTCCTTAGGCCCCGGTACCGTTGGGACCCAGTGAAGAAGGTTTTCGAGATGAACGCGGTCATGACGGAGTTCATGAGACTGCTGGTAATTTTAGTTTATGATCAATTCAACTGCATGTTAGTCATATTTGTAAATGATCCTTGTGCCTTTTGTAGAGAGAGCAACACAGGATTGCGGCCGAAAATGACTCGCCGTCTGAGGCGTCGGCGAGGCCCAAGTGGGACACTCCATTCAACCAGGCGTTGAACATATTGAAACGACTCCCGGTGGAGACACGACCGTCGTATGGACGTGTGCACGGTGTCGGAGACGGCACCACGTGGAAGAAGTACTACCACGAGACCACGGAGGAGAGAAAGGAAAGACGGAGGTTAACTGAAGAAAACATCGACAAGAAGGTTGATATTGCGATTGAGAAGAAATCATCTCAAATAGTCGCAACAGCGGTAGCTGCCGCAAAACAGGTGGTTGTAGATATGTCTACTTCCTTCATTTCGACCGTTTTCAATTGGACTAGGAAAAATCCATGAAAAAATGCAGCGGACTTTCCCCTTGCTGACTTCTTGGGGAGCAGCTCGACTAGCATTGCACCAGCACCTGCTCCGGAACCGGCTCCGGCACCGGCTCCGGCACCGGACGTGCTCGGCGGTGCTTCGTATTTGGCTGAGCTCGACGCCCTCACGGTATTTGTCACACCGGCCCCCTTCAATAAATGTATAATCTCCCGTTTTCATTGCCTTTCGGATGTCTCACGCTGCAGACTTTTCTTTGCAGGTTGACGAAACCCCGTGCACCATATTGTACACCATCGGTGATCAGAAGGTGGACGTGGGGAAGGCGACGATAATGAAGCCGAAGGAACCATTGTTCCACAGCTGGCCGATCCGCTCGAATGTCTTCAAGGTTTCCGTGGCCAGTGTCAAACCGGGCCACGAGAATTTGCCTCCTCTGGTACTAGTGGGGGATGACGACGAGACCCCGCAGCGGCTTGGTGATTGTTGCAATGGGTGGGTCCTGTTGTGGCCAAAGAGTCTGCTTCGTCTGGAGGCGGCTAGGAGCACACCCACGAGCACGCAGTTAGGTATGAACATCAACACCTCAGCTACCCAATTAGCATCGGCTGTCGTGCTGGGTGATAGCGGAGGGGGTGAGGAAAAGCCTCCATTAGTCGCTGGTGATGTCGCCATAGATGAGGATGAGGATGATGATGGCACTCAACAGTGTGTCTATACTGGCGCCTACTTAGGGTTTGAGCGTCATGAGTCGGTGCCTGAATTGCCGTCTCCGGAGGCTGAACGTATTATGGATGACCTTCCGGTAGTAAAGAAGTCTAGGAAGAGACCGAGGAAAGGCAAAAAAGCTGATTCTATGATCCAGCCGTCTCAGCAGCCTCTGGTTCAAGACCGTATAGATATCCTCGGTGCGGAAAAATGGCATATCCCCGGTCAACCAATCCTACCTGCAGCAGCGCTAGGGGCCAGATTCGGCGATCTAAGGAGACTTCATGATGATGTGCTGCGGATAGAGAAAGGCGCCATCGCCTCGAAAGATCCAGGATACCCACTCTACGTGGTTAACGTTTTGCGGCATTTGTTGTACGTCCACACATTCCCCACGGAGAAGTTCTTCCTTCGATTCAATTACATATTCGACATGTTTCACGTGAAGAAGCTGGATTTTACGTTTGTCCGCCTTTAGGCCTTGCACATCAACTACATCATCGGGGTTGAGCAGATACCTCATATCTGTGTCGCTGACCCGTACTTCATGCACGAGGGCTTCTTGGGAGTCTGCGCAAAGCACCGTGAATACGTGAGGGAATACATTGTCAATTTCATGCTCGCTAATAAGGACAAGGAGGCGATTCTCGTGCCTTAACATCCCTGTAAGTCATCCGTGCGGATATCCTTCCTTCGATTTTAATCATTCATTTGCACGGTGGAGGCTAATTAATTTGAGGTGTACTTATTTTGCGCAGCGGCGGGCACGCCGTCCTCATGATCCTCTACCCCGATACTCCCATGCTCTTTACTTGGACTCGTCGAAGAACATTAACAAAAAGGAGTACATCCACATCAAGGATGTTCTCGACAGTGCTATGTTTTATTACGATGCATGGGGTGGAGAGGTCAAGGACAAGAAGAGAAGGGGTGGCAGGCCCGCCTTCGGCCATAAGAACGACTTCTGCTGCATCCAACAATCGAGTGATTCTCTTAATGATGGATTATATGTCCTATACCACATGCTGGAGTACAGACGGGATCACCAGAACCTTCGCATGTCACCTACATCCGGCGATGCCCATATTCTGCAATGGGCAAAGAACGTAGGAGATATCGAGGATCATCGACTTCGAGCTGAGTTCTATCACATCGAGCGCGAACATTCCCAAATCATCATGAAGGAGATCGTCGGAAAAACAGGGATGTTCTACAAAGAAGGAAAAATGTCGCGGGAAGACGTCCGAACACGGGTAGCCTCTCAGAGTCTTGACCTGAAGCCTTTCACTAGGCTCGGGGACTATCTCCCTGACTTGAATGGATGGCACGACATGTTGGAGTGATTGTCGATATATGACAATGTGTCCGTTTTGTCCATACTTTCTGTATGACTAAACTTTGAGTTATGCACGGCGAAACTTTATTTGTGATGTAATTAAAACGTCCTCCTCGACTAGCGACGATCACTCTAGTCAGGGCATTTTGGGTATGTTCAACTTTGTTATTTATGCTTATGACATGTTGCTTCTATTTTTGTCAAGTCCGTATCTTTCTGTTGCTCAACTATATATGTTGCATATCATTGACTCATGTGACGATGCAGGTGCATAGATCTTCAATAGCGAAGAAGTGCTACGCTAGGAGTATATATACGACGAGTGGCCGGAGTGTCAGGCCCAGGTGTACCGGTTTCCGGTTTCTGAGCGACAGGCAATAGTTAGTTTAGGTTCACGCTAATGCGAGAGAGGGATACGAACTCATGTACTGCATAGTTCCGCTCTCACTCAAAGTGATAGCTCTTCTCGCGTATATCATTGTTTGGATGGATGACGATGTAGCTGCAAGTAATCGAGACTTGTATCGCTATTTTCGAGATGATGACGAGAGACCACTTTGTGTTGGATGATGATTATGACGATGACATGATTTGATGTGACTAGTTGTATGTATATGATGTGACTAGTTGTATGTATATGCTATGATTACATTTGTATGTGTATGATATGCTAAAGATTATTGTATAAAGCCTATTCAAATACAAAACAAATATGCAGAAAAAAACTAATAAAACAAGTAGTAGCGAGGGGAACAAAGTTAGCAATAGTGCTGCCTTACCAGTAGCTCTTCCGTGTAAAAAGTGTTGTAGATATTATCAGCAGCGCTCTTCATTAAAGCGCGCTACTGCTATCCTTGTATAGTAGTAGCGTGGGACGACAGGCGCTACTGCTACACGTTAGCTGTAGCGCCTTATCAGTAGCGCGACGTCCCGCGCTACTGATAGGCAAAATAGCAGCGCTATTGCTAGGGTTTTCCCTAGTAGTGCATGGCTTCTATCTCTCCAAACTCAGTGTTGTTAATCCACCATGAGTTTGAGGGGGGGGGGTGTTAGAGTTATATATATATAGCCATGTAACCTTTCATATTTACCCTATTGTATAAGGGGTTTCCTGCATATATTCCACACCTGTACATGTATATATACTAGCCTATGGCCACCTGGAATTGCATATTTCCTAACATTTAGATCTTTAGTGATGCATGTGGAAGCATACATACTTTTGCAAAAGAAAGAGGGAATCGTAAATCTTTCATTTCTTACAAAATAAATCATGTTCTCATCTGAATTAAAAATATGCTACCTGTCCATAAATTTGTCAATCCAATAGTTGGCTCGGGAGAGTGACATGTATGCAGGTTAGCACATCTCAAATTGAATTTACAGGTGATCGATCCATAGAGATGAAGTGTTTGTCAAATTGCTTGCAAGGGCGATTAGAATTCTACAGGACGTCGCTCATCTGCATGGCATTCCAGTCTCCCTTTCAGCAGAGGGTGTTGACCACAAGTTTCCCCTTGTTTCCTGTTGCAGGCAACACTTTGTTAGTACTTCGTACAGAGGCAATACCTTACTCCACTTGTTGGCACTTGATGCTCAAAATTTATGAATTCAAGAAAAAAAATCACTGAACTACATATTATGCTAAATTGTGTACTGAACTTCGTTGAGATGCTTAGGACTTTCTGTCTACAAAATCATAATGTGTAATAACTCTGTATTTATATTAGCAAAGTAAATACTCTGGTCCATGACAACTAAGGCTTTATACCCTAGGTACAAAAGCTAGATTCAACCAAATCAATGATTTGCTGTTATTATAGTGTAGTGTATTAGTAACGCGTTGGTGACTCAAATAACTTCTTAAATAACTAGAAGGTCATAGGAAGGGCTTTTTATATGGTGCTTCAATCGAAGATATGGTTCTTGTTTTTTACTGAACCAAGAGGACTGTGCGATGCGTAGGATCAAAGTGCGATATATCGACTTAGGGAGGACGCTTCTTGTCATTTTACTAGATCATAAACTTGCTAAATGTTTATATCACCTGAAGTGCATAGCTTACTTTCTGTTTGTCCTTAAAAAAACTTGCTCCAGTGTTGGGCACCTTTCTTTGATTTATGTGAAATATTTGCATGCATGTGAAGTTGGAACAGATTATTGATAATAACACACTACTACAGCTTCAAATTTTAGGCTATTGTATCTTGCTCCCTTGACTTTTTTTAGAGAAAATGCATATGCCCGACTTTATAAATAAAGCCATAAGGCAGGTAGCAACCACATCACAGAAAAGTACCACACATCAACCAGACCCCAATGATGGGAGAGACGAAAGAAACGACAGTCAAGTACATGGCTTCCTCGCCAGTACACGACACGCATGCCGAAAGAGAAAGACCCAAATAAGACTACAGCTGCCGCCCAAAAGAAATCACTTAAACATCCTGCTCTTGTCTGCATAACTGGGAAGCCGAAGCCCGAACTATGGAGATCATCATAGAGAGCGCATCCTGGTCATCGACCTTAGTCAAGGATTTCCACTGCTGCAAGAAAGCACACGATTTAAATAAGCAGTCAGCATGTTTAGCCAGAAACACATGCTCAATAGTAAATTTGTTCCTAGTTGTCCAAAGGGACCAGCAAAAAGCCCCTAGGCCCACTCAAAAGATACGTCTGGAGACGCCCGAAAGGTTGCTTGCTAAGCTGCACAGCTTGACAAAGGAGGCAGGGGCCCAAGAGACAAGAAGCCAATCCCTCACACAACTCCAAATGAGCTTAGCCAAGACACAGTGGAAAAAAATATGCTCCATGTCCTCCACAGCACCGCACAGAGCACAAAACTAGGAGCCCGACCCATTTCTCTTACGAATTTGATCCGCCGAAGGCAGCCGGCCTTTGAAGGATTGCCACAGGAAAATCTTAATCTTAGGGGGAATCCGAGCCTTCCAAATCTGGGAAAAACGATTAGTGGGCGTGCCACCAACAAGCTTAGAGTAAAGTGACTTAACAGAGAAGAGCCCAGAGGTAGACAGCGGCCAGAAAACCGAATCCCTGTTCGTCGAGAGCGTAGGGAAGAAGGCAGTAAGGCGTTTCCAGTCTTCAAACTCTACAGGCGACAAGGAGCGGCGGAAGACCAGGTTCCACCCATGGGAAGCCAACTCAGCAATAGAAATATTCGGATCAGAGCAATAAGAGAAAAGGATGGGGAAGGTCACCGAGAGTGGTGAGTCTCCACCACTACAAAAAAAGACACATCCGTGACATTTTGGGCCGAACGAATTTTTTGTGTCATACATATGACACTTCTATGACGATAATTGTGACAAAACCCAGTATCATCATAGATGTGGTGGGCTCCTACTTCTATGACAAAAAATCATGACAGAAAATGGGCTTTTCGTCCTGGGCGGGCCGGAGACGTAGCTCCATGACATTCTTTGGGCCATCCATGACGGAAAAAAACCGTGGTAGAAGTGAGGGCGAGGAAAATTTCGGGGAGTTCCCGGTTACGGTGGGTGGTCGGGGGCCAAGCGATGCGCGTTTCTCTCGTACACGTACGCGCATGTGTGCGAGGCGTTGGCTCTAACTGAACCCGAGCGAGGCGTTGGGCTCTAACTGAACCTGAGCGATTGCACTGCAGGCTACGCGTTACTGAACCCGAGCGATCGATCGATGGCTGTTAACTGAACCCGATCGAGCGATTCCTTCGCTATTGCTACTAACTGAAGCCGATCGATTGGATGAACAGTGAGCATTGCAGGGGGGAGGGGGGGTTGGATGAACAGTGAGCGGTGGGGGTGGATGAACAGGACCCCGTGACGTATCCTTTGGACGAACAGTACGACCCGTGGAGGGCTAGATGAACAGTAGACGGTGGAGGGGTGCCCGTGGAGGGGTGGTTGAACAGTAGCCGGTGGAGTAGCGCACGGTGGAGGCTGGATGAACAGGAGCCTGTGGAGGCTGGAGGAGGTCGACGGTAGCCCGTGGAGGCTAGAGGAGGTCGACAGTGGAGATGAACAGTATCCCGTGGATTCCCGTTTTGCGGTACGCCACACCCCTCCCGATGAATAGGACCCCCATTTCGACCGTAGCGCTCCAACACAAGTCCATTTCGTTTGCGGTACGCCACACCCCTCTCGATCAACAGGACCCCCGTTTCGACCGTAGGAGATCCGTTTCCTCCGTTTTGCGGTACGCCAGACCCCTCCCGATGAACAGGATCCCGTTTCAAATGTGGCAGGTCGAACACAAGGCCCTTTCCTCCGTTCTGCGGTACGCTAGCCCTCGTTTCCATCGCCTATTCCGTCCAAGTCGGTTGGCTCCCACGCGTTCTGTTGCCTCCCGATGAACATGACGCATTCCGTTGCCTCCCCATGAACACGACGCATTCCGTTGCCTCCCCATGAATACGACGATGACACGGTTTCTCCGTTCCGACCCAGCCATGTACACGAGCCCTGGCCATACGTATGCGCGAGTAGGCGTTCGAGACCTCGCCCGTATGTACGTACGTGGCTGTATTTTCTTTCTTGCACCCTGGCCGTTGTACGTACGTGTACATGCTACGTGCGCGCCTCTACTACGACACGTGCACGCCTCTACTACGACACGTGCGTGCCTCTACATCCACCAGTATGTACGTACACGTTCGCGACTAGAATAACAATGCTACGTACGCTTCGACCAGGTGGGTCCCGACTATCAGGCACTTCCTTGCGTGCGAAGATGTAGATGGTGGATCCCAGCAGTCACGGGGGTGAATCGTTTTTTTTATTTTTTGCTCGGACGCACTTCCTTGCGTGCGAAGATGTAGCTGGTGGGTCCCAGCAGTTAGGGGGGAAACATTTTTTTCACGAAATACAGTGGCCCGTCCGGTGGGTCCCAACTAAACCTGGGCAAATGTCGGGCCGGGCCGGGTTTCGGGCTGGGCTTGTAAAATCCCGACCTTCATTTCTCAAGCCCGAGCCTGGCCCGAAGCCTGAAATACTCCCTCAATTCAAGCCCGAGCTCGGCCTGAAATCAAGCCCGAAGCCCGAAAGCCCGGCCCGAACGCTATTTTTAGTACGTGTACGTGCAAGCCCGACCCGAAGCCCAAAAGCCCGGCCCGAAAAATAGAAAAAGAGAAGCCCGAGCCCGGCCCGAACTACCTTTCGGTCTGCAAAACAAAGTCTGAGCCCGGCCCGAGTGTCAAGTCCGGCCCGACCCGGGTTTTTCCGGCCGGGCTCGGGCCGGGTTGTCGGGCCGGGCTTCCCATGCCCGGGTTTAGTCCCAGCTGTCAGGTGAAGGAATCATTATTTTCCGCGTAATAAGGAGGCACTTCCTTGCTGCGGCCATGGACCCAGCTGTCAGCCTCTCCACGTACAGTCCACGTCCGATGGAAGTCGTTCCTTGACCACGTTGACCACGCCACGCCGAGAGCACCACGGCGGTGGATGACGACGAGGCCTAGGAAGGAGGCAACGCGGAGCCGGGGAAGACGCGACAGTGGATGCCCATGCAGAGAGGAGTACGAGGGTTCACTGGTTCGGCTACTGTGTGAGGCTGCCGTTGCCGCAAAATAATAGGGGGTGTGGGTGAGTAGAGGGATGGCCTGGCAAGCGGTAGGAGTAGTAGGGGGTGGTGAGGCCTCCGCGGCAGCATAGTCGGCCACAGGAGGCAGGAGCAGGCGACACGACCGATGCTGCTTTCGGCGGCTGGAGCAAGAAGACCAGAGGTTGAAGAAGCACAACGGCCGTTGGATGGACATCGTACGGTCACTGCAGCTAGAAACGTTTATATTGACTAAGTTGACAAAGCCCTTGGTACGCGCCAACTTAGTAGGCCCACAGGTCAGCCTCCAAAACGGTGCGCCCCAGATGTCAGGGGGAGGACTCATTTTTTGGGCGGCCGAAGCTAAGAATATCCGAGATTGAAGAATAAGCACGACATCCGTTGGATAGACATCCAACGGCCACTGCTGCTAGAATCGCATGTTGACTATAATAAGTTGACAAAGCCTTGCATACGCGTCAACTTATTTTTTTAGGGGACGCGTCAACTTAGTAGGCCCACAAGTGTGTGGCAGAGAACTTATAGCCCATTTGCGATTTGTAGAAATGTACAACCCATTTTTGAATTCTAATGGAATTTACTACAACCCATTTACAGTTTGTTAAAAGTACAACCCATTTTCTAGCTAGGACAACGATTAATAATTTCAACCAACCGTTAAAGATAGAATTCAATAAAATTTCCCACATTTTGACGGGATCCGAAATATTTTTATCCCGAAATTTCTAGTTAGATTAAATATAAATTTGTATTACATAAAAATCCAACGAAACATTGCGCGTGCAACAATGAAAATTTAAGATTTTCAAAATCCATAAATAATATTTTATAAACTAATTTCATGTTTGGTGCATTTTTTATAGTTAATGCCCAGTTTTTATAATTACATCCCATTTAGTTTTTAAAGCCCATTTTCCTGTTAAGCCTAATGCATCCCTCCTAGGAAAGATTTGCAGCCCAGCGGGCCGGAGCATAACAAGTTCACCTTGCCTGGGTATTCCTCAAAAAAAAACGTATAGCTGGGCTAGCCATTTTCATCTTGAAAATAATAATATCTGGGCTGGATATCTGGCCTGGGCTAGACGGGCCATAGCCTGCCCAGTTAATACCCTGCTCTCCTCCGAACAACAATGAAATCATCGCCAAGAAAAACTCTACAGTGCTCTAATACGTCTCCAACATATCTATAATTTTTGATTGTTCCATGCTATTATATTACCCCTTTTGGATGTTTATGAGCTTTATTTTACACATTTATATCATTTTTGGGACTAACCTACTAACCGGAGGCCCAACCCATATTACTGTTTTTTTGCCTATTTCAGTATTTCGAAGAAAAGGAATATCAAACGGAGTCCAATGGAATGAAACCTTCGGGAGTGTGATTTTTTGGAACGAACGTGATCCAGAGGACTTGGAGTGCAAGTCAAGAAGCTGCCGAGGCTCCCACGAGATAGGAGGGCGCCCCCCTATAGGGCGCGCCTCCTATCTCATGGGCCCCTCGGGCGTCCACCGACGTACTTGTTCCTCCTATATAAGCCTATGTACCCCAAAAACATCCAGGGGGCAGACGAAACACAATTTCCACCACCGTAACCTTCTGTATCCGCGAGATCTCATCTTGGAGCCTTCGCCGGCACTCTGTCGGAGGGGGAATCGACCATGGAGGGCATCTACATCAACATCCTTGCCCCTCCAATGAGTTGTGAGTAGTTTACCACAGACCTACGGGTCCATAGTTATTAGCTAGATGGCTTCTTCTCTCTTTTTGGATCTCCATACATTGTTCCCCCCCTCTCTTGTGGAGATCTATTCGATGTAAACTCTTTTTGCGGTGTGTTTGTCGAGATCCGATGAATTGTGGGTTTATGATCAAGTTTATCTATGAATAATATTTGAATCTTCTCTGAATTCTTTTATGTATGATTGAGTTATCTTTGCAAGTCTCTTCGAATTATCAGTTTGGTTTGGCCTACCAGATTGATCTTTCTTGCCAAGGGAGAAGTGCTTAGCTTCGGGTTCAATCTTGCAGTGTCCTTACCCAGTGACAGAAAGGGTTGCAAGGCACATATTGTATTGTTGCCATCGAGGATAAAAAGATGGGGTTTATATCATATTGCTTGAGTTTATCCCTCTACATCATGTTATCTTGCGTAATGCATTACTCTGTTCTTATGAACTTAATACTCTAGATGCAGGCAGGAGTTCGTTGATGTGTGGAGTAATAGTAGTAGATGCAGGCAGGAGTCGGTCTACTTGTTGCGGACGTGATGCCTATATACATGATCATGCCTAGATAATCTCATAATTATTCACTTTTCTATCAATTGCTCGAAAGTAATTTGTTCACCCACCTTATTACTTATGCTATCTTGAGAGAAGCCACTAGTGAAACCTATGGCCCCCGGGTCTATCTCTTATCATATTTGCTTCCAATCTACTTTTATTTGCATATTTACTTTTTGCATCTATATTATAAAATACCAAAAATATATTTATCTTATCTTACTATCTTTATTAGATCTCACTTTCGCAAGTGGCCGTGAAGGGATTGACAACCCCTTTATTGCGTTGGTTGTGAGTTCTTTGTTTGTTTGTGTAGGTGCGTGGGACTTTTGAGGATCCTCCTACTGGATTGATACCTTGGTTCTCAAAAACTGAGGGAAATACTTAAGCTACTATTGCTGCATCACACTCTCCTCTTCGAGGAAAACCAACGCAAGCTCAAGACGTAGCAAGAAGGATTTCTGGCGCCGTTGCCGGGGAGATCTTCGCTCAAGTCAAGACATACCAAGTACCCATCACAAACCCATCTCCCTCGCATTTACATTATTTGCCATTTGCCTCTCGTTTTCCTCTCCTCCACTTCACCCTTGCCGTTTTATTCGCCCTCTCTTTCCCAATCTCCTCCTCTATTTTTCGCTTGCCTTTTTCGGTTTGCTTGTGTGTTGGATTACTTGTTGCCATGGCGCAAGATAATACCAAATTGTGTGATTTCTCGAATACCAATAATAATGATTTCCTTAGTACTCCGATTGCTCCTCTTAATGATGTTGAGTCTTGTGAAATCAATACTGCTTTGCTGAATCTTGTTATGAAAGATCAATTTGCCAGCCTTCCCAGTGAAGATGCTGCTGCTCATCTAAATAACTTTGTTGTTTTCTGTGATATGCAAAAGAAGAAAGATACGGATAACAATATTGTCAAATTGAAGTTATTTCCGTTTTCACTTAGAGATCATGCTAAAGTTTGGTTTTCGTCTTTGCCTAAAAATAGTATTGATTCTTGGAACAAGTGGAAAGATGCTTTTATCTCTAAGTATTTTCCTCCCGCTAAGATTATTACTCTTAGGAACGATATTATGAATTTTAAACAACTTGATCATGAGCATGTTGCCCAATCTTGGGAAAGAATGAAATTGATGCTTTGCAATTGCCCTACTCATGGTTTGAATTTATGGATGATCATACAAAAATTTTATGCCGGTTTGAACTTTGCTTCTAGAAATCTCTTAGATTCGGCCGCGGGAGGCACGTTTATGGAAATCACGTTAGGAGATGCTACAAAACTTCTTGATAATATTATGGCTAATTATTCTCAATGGCACACCGAAAGATCTTCTAGTAAAAAAGTGCATGCTATAGAAGAAATCAATGTTTTGAGTGGAAAGATGGATGAACTTATTTGCTACTAAAAATACTCCTCTTGATCCCAATGATATGCCTTTGTATTCTTTGATTGATAATAACAATGAATCTATGGATGTGAATTTTGTTGGAAGGAATAGTTTTGGAAGCAATGCTTATAGAAGAAATTTCAATGCTAGACCGTTCCCTAGTAATTCCTCTAATAATTATGGAAATTCCTACAATAATTCTTGTGGTAATTTTAATAAGATGCCCTCTGATTTTGAGAATAGCGTGAAAGAATTTATGATTTCTCAAAAGAATTTTAGTACTTTGCTTGAAGAAAAATTGCTCAAAGTTGATGATTTGGCTAGGAACGTTGATAGACTTTCGCTTGATGTTGATTCTCTTAAACTTAGATCTTCTTCTCCTAAGCATGATATCAATGAGTCTCTCAAATTAATGAGAATTTCCATTGATGAGTGTAAGGAAAGAACTGCTAGATTGCGTGCTAAAAAAGATAGCTTTATAAAAGCGTGTTCTTCTAGTTTCCATGAAAATAATGATGAGGATCTTAAAGTTATTGATGCGTCTCCTATTAGATCTATGTTTTGCAATATGAATTTTGATGATTATGGGACTGATGATGAATCAACTTTGTCTAGAAAGCGTCCCAAGAATTCAGAGTTTTTAGATCTTGATGCTAAATTTGGTAAAAGTGGGATTGGAGAAGCCACAACTTCAAATAACATTGAACCTACTATCTCGGATTTCAAGGAATTTGATTATGATAATTGTTCTTTAAAAGGTTGTATTTCCTTGTTGCAATCCGTTGTTAATTCTCCTCATGCTTGTAGTCAAAATAAAGCTTTTACCAAACATATTGTTGATGCCTTGATGCAATCTTATGATGAAAAACTTAATTTGGAACTTTCTATACCTAGAAAACTTAATGATGAGTGGGAACATACTATAAATATTAGAATTAAAGATCATGAATGTTTTGCTTTGTGTGATTTGGGTGCTAGTGTTTCCACGATTCCGAAAACTTTATGTGATATTCTAGGTTTCCATGATCTTGATGATTGATCTTTAAATTTGCACGTTGCGGATTCCACCATTAAAAAGCCAATGGGAAGAATCAATGATGTTCTCATTGTTGCAAATAGAAATTTGGTGCCCGTGGATTTTATCGTTCTTGATATAGATTGCAATCTTTCTTTCCCTATTATTCTTGGTAGACCTTTCCTTAGAACGATTGGTGCGATTATTGATATGAAGGAAGGGAATATTAGATTCCAATTTCCATTAAAGAAAGGCATGGAGAACTTTCCATGAAAGAAAGTCAAATTACCTTATGAATCTATCATGCGGGCTACTTATGAATTTAGTGCCAAAGATGGCACCCGTTAGATCTATCTTCGCTTTTATGCCTAGCTAGGGGCGTTAAACGATAGCGCTAGTTGGGAGGCAACCCAATTTTATTTGTGTTTTTTGTTTTTGCTCCTGTTTAGTAATAAATCTAGCATCTACCTTCTGTTTATATGTGTTTTTATCTATTAGTTAGTGTTTGTGCCAAGTAGAACCTATAGGATAACCTATGATGATAGTTGATTTGATTCTGCTGAAAAACAGAAACTTTGCACGCACGAATATAATTTTTTTAAATCACAGGAATGTGATTTTGCGTTGATTATTTTTGATACTGATCAATAAAACAAGTTTCCAGAACTTCCTATTTTGGTAGGATTTTTAGAGTTCCAGAAGTTTGCGTTAGTTACAGACTCCTACAAACTGTTCTGTTTTTGACAGATTCTGTTTTTCGTGTGTTGTTTGCTTTTTTCGATGCATCTATGGCTAGTAAATTAGTTTATAAACCATAGAGAAGTTGGAATAAAGTAGATTTAACACCAAAATAAATAAAGAATGAGTTCATTACAGTACCTTATGTGGTGGTTTTGTTTTCTTTCACTAACGGAGCTTATAAGATTTCCTGTTGAGTTTTGTGTTGTGAAGTTTTCAAGTTTTGGGTAAAGCTTTTATGGACTATGGAATAAAGTGTGGCAAGAGCCTAAGCTTGGGGATGCCTAAGGCACCCCAAGATATTCAAGGATAGCCAAAAGCCTAAGCTTGGGGATGCCCCGGGAAGGCATCCCCTCTTTCGTCTTCGTTCATTGGTAACTTTACTTGGAGCTATATTTTTATTCGCCACACGATATGTGTTTTGCTTGGAGCGTTGTGTATTATATTAGTATTTGCTTTTTAGTTTACCACAATCATCCTTGCTGTACACACCTTTTGTTAAAAGCCTATTTGATTAGAATTTGCTAGAATACTCTATGTGCTTCACTTATATCTTTTGAGCTTGATAGTTTTTTCTCTAGTGCTTCACTTATATCTTTTAGAGCATGGTGGTGACTTATTTTTGTAGAAATTACTAGTATCTCATGCTTCACTTAGATTATTTTGATAGTCTTTTAGAATAGCATGGTATTTGCTATGGTTATAAAATTGGTCCTAGAATGGTAGGCATCCAAGTTGGGTATAATAAAAACTATCATAGGAAGTGAATTCGATGCTATGATCAATTTGATACTTGATAATTGTTTTGATATATGGAGGTAGTGATATTAAAGTCATGCTAGTTGGGTGATTATGAATTTAAAGAATGCTTGTGTTGAAGTTAGCAAGTCTCGTAGCATGCATGTATGGTTAAAGTTCTGTAACAAATTTGAAACATGAAGTGTACCTGGCTTGTGCATCCTTATGAGTGGCGGTCGGGGATGAGCGATGGTATTTTCCTACCAATCTATCCCCCTAGGAGCATGCGCGTAGTACTTGATTTTTGATGACTTCTAAATTTTTGCAATAAGCATATGAGTTCTTTTGACTAATGTTGAGTCCATGGATTATACGCACTTTTATATTTCCGCCATTGCTAGCCTCTTCTGTATCGTGCTTTGCCCTTTCTCACCTTGAGAGTTGGTGCAAACATCGCCGGTGCATCCAAACCCCTTGATACAAACGCTCTATCACACATAAACCTCCCTATATCTTCCTCAAAACAGCCACCATACCTACCTATTATGGCATTTCCATAGCCATTCCGAGATATATTGCCATGCAACTTTCCACCGTTCCGTTTATCATCATCATGACATACTTTACTTTTGTCATATTGCCATTGCATGATCATGTAGTTGACATCGTATTTGTGGTAAAGCCACCATGCATTATTTTTCATACATGTCACTCTTGATTCATTGCACCATCCCGGTACACCGCCGGAGGCATTCATATAGAGTCATATCTTGTTCTAGTTTCGAGTTGTAATTCATATGTTGTAATCAATAGAAGTGTGATGATCATCATTATTAGAACATTGCCCAAAGAAAAAAAAAGAAAGGCCAAAAGAAAGAAAGAAAAAGAAAGGCCTCAAAAAAAAGAAACAAAAGAAAAAAAATAAAAAGGGCAATGTTACTATCTCTTTTTCCACACTTGTGCTTCAAAGTAGCACCTTGTTCTTCATGTAGTGAGTCTCGTATTTTTGTTCTTCAAAGTAGCACCATGTTTTTCATATAGTGAGTCTCATACGTTATCTTTTTCATACTAGTGGGAATTTTTCATTATAGAACTTGGCTTGTATATTCCTACGATGGGCTTCCTCAAATGCCCTAGGTCTTCGTGAGCAAGCAAATTGGATGCACACCCACTAGTTTTATTTTGTTGAGCATTCATTTATAGCTATAGTGCATCCGTTTCATGGCAATCCCTACTCCTCATGTTGACATCAATTGATGGACATCTCCATAGCCCGTTGATTATCCACGTCAATGTGAGACTTTCTCCTTTTTTGTCTTCTCCACACAATCCCCATCATCATATTCTATTACACCCATAGTGCTATATCCATGGCTCACGCTCAGGCATTGCGTGAAGGTTGAAAAAGTTTGAGATTATTTAAGTATAAAACAATTGCTTGGCTTGTCATCGGGGGTATAGAAGTTGGGAACATCTTTGTGTGAAGAAAATGAAGCATAGCCTAACTATATGATTTTGTAGGGATGAACTTTCTTTTGCCAAGTTATTTTGAGAAGACATGATTACTTTGATTAGTATGCTTGAAGTGTCACTATTTCTTTTATCAATATAAACTTTATTTTGAATCATTTGGATCTGAACATTCATGCCACAATAAAGAAAATTACATTAAGAATTATGATAGGTAGCATTCCACATCAAAAATTCTTTTTTATCATTTACCTACTCGAGGACGAGCAGGAATTAAGCTTGGGGATGCTTGATACGTCTCCAACGTATCTATAATTTCTGATTGTTCCATGCTATTATATTACCCCTTTGGATGTTTATGGGCTTTATTTTACACATTTATATCATTTTTGGGACTAACCTACTAACCGGAGGCCCAGCCCATATTGTTGTTTTTTTGCCTATTTCAGTATTTCGAAGAAAAGGAATATCAAAAAAGTCCAAACGGAATGAAACCTTCGGGAGCGTGATTTTTGGAATGAACGTGATCCAGAGGACTTGGAGTGCAAGTCAAGAAGCTGCCGAGGCTCCCACGAGATAGGAGGGCGCGCCCCCTATCTCGTGGGCCCCTCGGGCATCCACTGACGTACTTCTTCCTCCTATATAAGCCTATGTACCCCAAAAACATCCAGGGGGCAGACGAAACACAATTCCCACCACCGTAACCTTCTGTATCCGCGGGATGTCGTCTTGGAGCCTTCGCCGGCACTCTGCCAGAGGGGGAATCGACCACGGAGGGCTTCTACATCAACATCCTTGCCCCTCCGATGAGTTGTGAGTAGTTTACCACAGACCTATGGGTCCATAGTTATTAGCTAGATGGCTTCTTCTCTCTTTTTGGATCTCAATACAATGTTCTCCCCTCTCTTGTGGAGATCTATTCGATGTAAACTCTTTTTGCGGTGTGTTTGTCGAGATCCGATGAATTGTGGGTTTATGATCAAGTTTATCTATGAATAATATTTGAATCTTCTCTGAATTCTTTTATGTATGATTGAGTTATCTTTGCAAGTCTCTTTGAACGATCAGTTTGGTTTGGCCTACTAGATTGATCTTTCTTTCAATGGGAGAAGTGCTTAGCTTTGGGTTCAATCTTGCGGTGTCCTTAAGCAGTGACAGAAAGGGTTGCAAGGCACGTATTATATTGTTGCCATCGAGGATAACAAGATGGGGTTTATATCATATTGCTTGAGTTTATCCCTCTACATCATGTCATCTTGCTTAATGCGTTACTCTGTTCTTATGAACTTAATACTCTAGATGTAGGCAGGAGTCGGTCGATGTGTGGAGTAATAGTAGTAGATGCAGGCAGGAGTTTGTCTACTTATTGTGGACGTGATGCTTATATACATGATCATGCCTAGATAATCTCATAATTATTCGCTTTTCTATCAAATGCCCGAAAGTAATTTGTTCACCCACCGTATTACTTATGCTATCTTCAGAGAAGCCACTAGTGAAACCTATGCCCCCCGGGTCTATCTCTTATCATATTTGCTTCCATTCTACTTTTAGTTGCATCTTTACTTTTTGCATCTATATTTAAAGGGTCTTTTACATCTGTGTCCCTAACTCGAACCCACTACTCACATTTGCCCCTAATTCGAAAGCCTGCTCAAAAATGCCCCTCCGCTATTAGGTGCCCTTACAGAAATACCCTTCTGCTCCGTTTCCGTCTGGTCAAAGGGGTTTGACCATTTACGGGGCATTTACTGGACATTTTGCCCCTAGCTTCACATGTCACTTACATGTGGGACCCGAACAAAATAGAGAAATAAAAAAGAAAAGGGAAAATCACCCACCTCTCTCCCCTACCTCACAGCCATTCTCTCTCACCTCCGGCGAGCTCCGGCTACCCTGGACCGGGCGCTGCCGCTGCTAGCTCCCCACGTGCCGCTGCCCTGTCTCCATCCCATCCTCCCTCTCCCTCCCTTTCCCTTCCTCCCTCCTTGTGCAGAGATCCACCGCCGCTGCCTTCTTCTTCGCAGGGCCAATGGCCTCCTCGGGCTCAACCTCCAGGTCCAGGAGCTTTGCCAAGATCTCTGTGCCCTCCGCCTAGATCGAATTGATGCGGTGCGCCTTCATTAGTCCGCGCCATTGCTGTCTTCCTTGCCTCCGGCCAGCCGCCATCTTGCCCTGATCTGTCACCGTGGGTCGCCGTGTTCCCGTGGGCCATCGTGTTTGCCACTGTGCACCCCCTCTGCCTCGCTCCCGTGCGCCGCCGTGTTCGCCACCATGCGTCTCCTCTGCCTCGCTCCCGTGCGCCGCCGTGTTTGCCATCGTGCGTCCTCGCTTGGACCAGCGCCGGCGCCGCCCAATTTCTGCCAGCCAAACCGCTGCCAGTGGCCCCACCACCATGTGGGGCTGTTAGATTAGGGTTAATCTTTTTTTTGCGAGTTAGATTAGAGTTAATCCATGATGTGGGTATTAATTAGTTAATTAATCTGTTAATGGCATATTAAATGAATCTAAAATAATCAATCCGAAATACCTAACCTATGATAAGTGGACCCATTCCCTTGTTGACCCAGTCAACTGCTGACCATTTGACCTTGACAGTGGGTCCTACATGTCGGTGACAAAAGGAGGCAGGGGCAAAATGTCCAGAAAACATCAAGTAAATGGTCAAACCCCTTTGACCTAACGGAAACGGAGCAGAAGGGCAATTATGTAAGGGGAACTAACGGCGGAGGGGCATTTTTGAGCAGGCTTTGGAATTAGGGGTAAATGTGAGTAGGTGGTTCGAGTTAGGGACAGAAATGCAAATGGCCCATATTTAAAATACCAAAAATATATTTATCTTATCTTACTATCTTTATTAGATCTCACTTTCGCAAGTGGCCGTGAAGGGATTGACAACCCCTTTATTGCGTTGGTTGCGAGTTCTTTGTTTGTTTGTGTAGGTGCGTGGGACTTTTGAGGAGCCTCCTACTGGATTGATACCTTGGTTCTCAAAAACTGAGGGAAATACTTACGCTACTATTGCTGCATCACCCTCTCCTCTTCGAGGAAAACCAACGCAAGCTCAAGACGTAGCATGCTCACGCCTCAGAAACACAAATACTGCTCGAGCTGCTTGGTCCCAGCTGTCGGCCGCACCTTGTGCAATTCTCTCGTTTATATTGACTACATAGGTTGACAATGGTGTGGGACCGTTATGTCAGTAAACCAGGAGGAAGCAAAAAAATAATATAGTTGTACATAATAAGGAGGCACTTGCGTACATACGGCTATGGTCCTAGTGGGTCCCTAGTGTCATCCAGTCAAAATAAAGTCATCTCCTGAATTCTCATGTTCGTTGACGATGTTAACAATGCTCGGCGCTACGGCGAGCGCAACAACTCGAAGGACGACGGAGCCCTACGGATGGTCTGATACAGCGCCCGCTGCTCATCCAGGAAGCCAGGATCATCAGACACCTATGAGCACCTTCGAGAAACTGAGACGACATGAAACAGTAAGACCGCGCTTGGGAGCTCTGGTTTATTTCAAACTTGTATTAACATACAAGTGTAATTTACTCGTCATCAGAAACAACGCGTAAAATACAGGCATAATGAAACCGAGGGCCCGAGGTCTGTAAGTAAGACCGTCGGGTTATGCGTGTAATTTGAGAGACCAGTGTATATTTTACGAGTACTGCTATATGGACGACATTACCAGATGATACATGCACGACGTGCATATCATGCCCTCCATGGGCAAGGCTGAAACAATAGCTAACGGCTAGATTAGCAATCGTCCGAGTGTCGTTCAACGTTTTTATCGTGTGTGAAGTACTTCTGATATTTTACTAGTCGAAATCGACCAACCAAGCGCTTCGCCCGAGACCATCTGCTTTTATTTACAAGCGTCAGTTTTACAAGCGGTTTTGGTTGGAAAACGACAATCCAATCACGGCCTAATATCATGAGTTGGTCGGAAGATCATATGGTTTCACGTCTAACCTACCCGACTTGTCGTATAGGCTATGAATGAAACATAAGACGATGAACTTCTTAAGCACGGAAACAACAGAAGTGGATGATCTTCTTAACAAGCAAATCACTGGCATTAGATCAACATGCAAAACAATACGAAGCATTATTCTCAGGAGGCACGGTGAACAGCTCGTGATGCCGCATGACACAACATTCCAAGCTCAACTTTGCAATCAAACACAAGGCCTGGCATTACATAGACAATATTCAGAACAAACTCTTAACACATAAATATCTCACCAGAGTAACTATTTACTTCTAAACTGAACACAAGAATAGGAAAAAACAATCGACGCTGCTCACAGCAAGGGCGTCCCACTCAAAAATATCAAATGCATGTCTTCTGGCTAACATCAATGAGCAAATTTTGACAAGGTTTTCCAATTCCAATATATTAAACTAACGTCTTCTTGCTAACATCAATGATTAAACTTTGACAAGCTTTTCCCATTCAAAATATGTAATGCCTATGATCGTGGAGTCCTGTCGTGGATTCTTGTACTTGTTTGGGCACTTTTTGCCTAGGGCACTCCACGTGTTGTAGAATTGCCAATGCTCTCTGCAGACTAGTCATGTCACCAGCGTCTAATAATACTCTGTAAAGCATCTCAGTCATTCCTTCTGTAATGTAGCGCAAACAGTGACTGCTTCTTTCTGCAAAGTGGAACGACCAACTCGACCCAGTAATGCAGCAGTTTGCCTTGGACACATTGGCTCCTTTTGTGCAGTTCAACTAAAATCAAAGTCGGAATAAAACCGAGCTTTAATTTTAATATCCCTGTAAGTAACAATAGGTATAAGGGAAACAACTACTGAGAAATAACGGCTGATGACTTGTACTCACAGAAGAAAATCATCTACTGATCTACCTTATCTTAATGGGAAACAAAGCAGGAGAGTAGCAATTCTCCATCAGTGTGATTCATTCATATTGACTGAGACATTATCTTAACAATGCCTTGTTTCAACATGTATAAAGAACGACAAAGCAGAAAAGTACCATTCCTAAAACAATGCAACTGATTCATTTTAACAGAGACATTATCTTAACAATACCTTGGTTAAACATGTAGAAAGAACTACAAAGCAGGATAGTACCATTCCTAACAAGTGTTGCAGTTTTGAACTAAGATTCAATAGTTAATTAATTCTGAGAGTGGCATTGCATAATTTTACCAGCGGCATTAGATTAACAAAAAGCATAAACAGTTCTAGGGGAGAGTGGGCGCAACAACAACATGTGCTTCCATCTACTTATAAACGGGGTGATGCAGAGTTTTGTTGTAAGAAAGAAACTAGCATCATGTCTGGGTTGGAACAATTTTTGCTCACTTAATGGGAAAAGACAACAGTTCAATAGCTTCAATTCAACATTTATCCAAAACAGTACCAATACAAGTAGCACAACATATCAAAGCACACTGCACCATCATGTGGATGAAAGTCGGTACTGACCTTTCTTGACCAAGATTTGAAATAGCTTGGGAGGAGGATTTGAACGAAATCCCAACACGTATATGAAAATCCGATCTCCTTTTGTGTAGCTCCACCAAAATTAAGCAAAGTTGCCGGTGTGACATTCAAGTTGAACTACAGAAAACACTCTTAAACATAAGTGTTTCGCGTAGCGTAGCAAAATTTTGCAATAGCAACAAGTTGAATAGATATCCCTGTTTAAACAGAGGCAAAAAAGGAATCAATTACTGGCTAATAAAGTAGGATGAAACATGCGGCCACAAAAATGGTAATCCCGGCAATCCCTAACAAGTGTTGCAATTTTGAAATAAGATTCAGTAGTTAATTCTGAGAGTGGCATTGCTTAATTTTACCAGCGGCAATAGATTAACAATAAGCATAAACAGTTCCAGGGGAGAGTGGGTGCAACAACACCATGTGCTTCCATCTACTTCTAAAGGGGTTGATGCAGAGTTTGTTGTAACAAAGCAACAAGCATCATGTCTGGGTTGGTACCGTTTTTGTTCACTACTTAATGGGAAAAGAGAGCAATACAATAGCTTCAATTCAACATTTATTTAAAATAGTACCAATACAAGTAGCACAGCATCTCAAAACACACTGCACGATCATGTTGATGAAGGTAAGTACCAACCTGTCATGATGCTCACAAGATCAACTATGAATCTGCCAACACGAATAGGAAATCCAATCTCGTTTTGTGCTGTTGCACTGAAATCAAGCAAAGTGTTTCGAGTAGCGAAGCAAAATGTTGCAATAGCAACAAATTGAATCGATACCCCTGTTTTAACAGAGGCAAAAAAGGAAACAATTACTCGCCGATAAAGGAGGATGAAACAAATGGTGACAGAAAGAAGTGCTACCTCTTGAGCACTGCGTTGGATTTCCCCGAAGAGGAGAGGATGATGCAGCAAAGTAGCGTAAGTATTTCCCTCAGATTTTGAGAACCAAAGTATCAATCCAGTAGGAGGCCACGCACAAGTCCCTCGTACCTGCACAAAATGATAGCTACTCGCAACCAACGCGATTAGGGGTTGTCAATCCCTTCACGGTCACTTACGAGAGTGAGATCTGATAGAGATAATATTTTTGGTATTTTTGATAGATAGATGAAAAGTAAAAAGTAAAGGCAAAGTAAAAATAAAGCAAGTAAATAAAGTGATATAGATTGATATGATGAGAATAGACCCGGGGGCCATAGGTTTCACTAGTGGCTTCTCTCAAGAGCATAAGTATTCTACGGTGGGTGAACAAATTACTGCTGAGCAATTGACAGAATTGAGCATAGTTATGAGTATATCTAGGCAATGATCATGTATATAGGCATCACGTCCGAGACAAGTAGATCGAAACAATTCTGCACCTACTAGTATTACTCCACTCATCGACCGCTATCCAGCATGCATCTAGAGTATTAAGTTAAAAACAGAGTAACGCCTTAAGCAAGATGACATGATGTAGAGGGATAACTTGATGCAATATGATAAAAACCCCATCTTGTTATCCTTGATGGCAACAATACAATACGTGCCTTGCAACCCTTTCTGTCACTGGGAAAGGACACCGCAAGATTGAACCCAAAGCTAAGCACTTCTCCCATTGCAAGAACTACCAATCTAGTTGGCCAAACCAAAAGAATAATTCGAATAGACATGCAAAGATAACTCAATCATACATAAAGGAATCCAGAGAAGATTCTAATGATATTCATAGATAAGCTGGATCATAAACCCACAATTCATCGGTCTCAACAAACACACCGCAAAAAGAAGATTACTTCAAATAGATCTCCACGAGAGAGGGGGGGAACATTGTATTGAGATCCAAAAAGAGAGAAGAAGCCATCTAGCTACTAGCTATGGAAGTAAAGTACTCACACTTCATCGAAGGGGCTATGGTGTTGATGTAGAAGCCCTCCATGGTGGATGCCCCCTCCGGCGGAGCTCCGGAACAGGCCCCAAGATGGGATATCGTGGATACAGAAGGTTGCAACGGTGGAATTAGGTTTTTGGCTCCTGTTCTGATCGTTTGGGGATACGTAGGTATATATAGGAGGAAGGAGTATGTCGGTGGAGCAACAGGGGGGCCACGAGGCAGGGGGCGCGCCCTAGGGGGGTGCCCCCCACCCTCGTGCCCGCCTCTTTTGTTCCTTGGAGCAGGGTCCAAGTCTCCTGGATCACGTTCAGTGAGAAAATCACGTTCCCAAAGGTTTCATTCCGTTTGGACTCCGTTTGATATTCCCTTTCTTCAAAACACTGAAATAGGCAAAAAACAGCAATTCTGGGCTGGGCCTAAGGTTAATAGGTGTTGGGGAACGTAGCAGAAATCAAAAAAATTCTACGCATCACCAAGATCAATCTATGGAGTAATCTAGCAACGAGGTGAAGAAGAGTGCATCTACATACCCTTGTAGATCGCTATGCAGAAGCATTACAAGAACACGGATGAGGGAGTCGTACTCACGGCGATTCAAATCGCGGAAGATCCGATCTAACGCCGAACAGACGGCGCCTCCGCTTTCAACACACGTACAGCCCGGGGACATCTCCTCCTTCTTGATCCAGCAAGGGGAGAGGAGAAGTTGAGGGAGAGCTCTGGCAGAACGACGGCGTGGTGGTGGAGCTTGCAGTTCTCCGGCAGGGCTTCGCCAAGCACTACTGAGGAGGAGGTGGAGTTGGAGAGGGGGAGGGCTGCGCCAGGGGCAAGGGTGAAGCTCCCATGTGCCTCCCCACTATATATAGGGGTGGAAGGGGCTGGTTGCTTGCCCTCCAAGTCCATTGGGGCGTTGGCAAAGGTGGGAGGAAAGAAATCACATCATTTCCTTCCCCACCGATTGTTATCCCCCTTTTTAGGGATCTTGATCTTATCCCTTCGGGATATGATCTTATTCCTTCTAAGGGGGGATCTTGGTGCGCCTTGACAAGGGGTGTGGGGCCTTGCCCCCACTACCCACGTTCATGTGGGTCCCCCATGCAGGTGGGCCCCACTCTGGAACCTTCTAGAACCTTCCCGGTACAATACCGAAAAATCCCGAACATTTTCCGGTGGTAAAATAGGACTTACCTCCGGACCATTCCGGAACTCCTCGTGACGTCCGGGATCTCATCCAGGACTCCGAACAACATTCGGTAATTGCACACTAATTCCCATAACAACTCTAGCATCACCGAACCTTAAGTGTGTAGACCCTACGGGTTCGGGAACCATGCAGACATGACCGAGACAACTCTCCGGACAATAACCAACAGCGGGATCTGGATACCCATGTTGGCTCCCACATGTTCCACGATGATCTCATCGGATGAACCACGATGTCGAGGATTCAATCAATCCCGTATTCAATTCCCTTTGTCTAGCGGTATATTACTTGCCTGAGATTTGATCGTCGGTATCCCGATACCTTGTTCAATCTCGTTACCGGCAAGTCTCTTTACTCGTTCCATAACACATCATCCCGTGATCAACCCCTTGGTCACATTGTGCACATTATGATGATGTCCTACCGAGTGGGCCCAGAGATACCTCTCCGTCACACGGAGTGACAAATCCCAGTCTCGATTCGTGCCAACCCAACAGACACTTTCGGAGATACCCATAGTGTACCTTTATAGCCACCCAGTTACGATGTGACGTTTGGTAAACCCAAAGCATTCCTACGGTATCCGAGAGCTGCACAATCTCATGGTCTAAGGAAATCATACTTGACATTAGAAAAGCTTTAGCATACAAACTACAGGATCTTTGTGCTAGGCTTAGGATTGGGTCTTGTCCATCACATCATTCTCCTAATGATGTGATCCCATTATCAACGACATCCAATGTCCATGGTCAGGAAACCATAACCATCTATTGATGAATGAGCTAGTCAACTAGAGGCTTACTAGGGACATGGTGTTGTCTATGTACCCACACATGTATCTGAGTTTCCTATCAATACAATTATAGCATGGATAATGAATGATTATCATGAACAACGAAATATAATAATAATAACTAATTTATTATTGCCTCTAGGGCATATTTCCAACAGTCTCCCACTTGCACTAGAGTCAATAATCTAGTTCACATCGCCATGTGATTAACACTCATAGGTCACATCGGCATGTGACCAACATCCAAAGAGTTTACTAGTGTCTAAACTAGTTCACATCATCATGTGATAAGACTCAATGAGTTCTGGGGTTTGATCATGTTTTGCTTGTGAGAGAGGTTTTAGTCAACGGGTCTGCAACATTCAGATCCGTATGTACTTCGCAAATCTCTAGGTCATATTGTAAATGCTGCTTCCACGCTCCATTTGGAGCTATTCCAAATGGTCGCTCCACTATACGTATCCGGTTTGCTACTCAGAGTCATTCGGATAGGTTTTAAAGCTTGCATCGACGCAACTCTTTACGTCGAACTCTTTATCACCTCCATAACCGAGAAACATATCCTTATTCCTCTAAGGATAACTTTGACCACTATCTGGTGATCCACTCCTTGATCACCTTTGTACCCTCTTGCCAGATATGTAGCAAGGCACACATCAGGTGCGGTACACAGCATTGCATACTGTAGAGCCTATGTCTAAAGCATAGGGGACGACCCTCGTCCTTTCTCTCTTTTCGCCGTGGTCGAGCTTTAAGTCTTAACTTTGTACCTTACAACTCAGGCAAGAACTCCTTCTTTGACTGATCCATCTTGAACACCTTCAAGATCATGTCAAGGTATATGCTCATTTGAAAGTACCATTAAGCGGTTTTTGATCTATCCTTATAGATCTTGATGCTCAATGTTCAAGTAGCTTAATCCAGATTTTCCCTTGAAAAACACTTTTCAAATAACCCTATATGCTTTCCAGAAACCCTACATCACTTCTAATCAACAATATGTCAACAACATATACTCATCAGAAATTCTATAGTGCTCCCACTCACTTCTTTGGAAATACAAGTTTCTCGTAAACTTTGTATAAACCCAAAATCTTTGATCATCTTATCAAAGTGTATATTCCAACTCCGAGATGCTTACTCCAGTCCATGGAAGGATCGCTGGAGCTAGCATACCTTTTAGCATCCTTAGGATCGACAAAACCTTTCTGATTGTATCACATACAACCTTTCCTTACGAAAACTGGTAAGGAAACTCGTTTTGACATCCATCTGCCAGATTTCATAAATGCAACTAATGCTAACATGATTCCGATGGACTTAAGCATCTCTACGGATGAGAAAATCTCATCGTAGTCAACTCCTTGAACTTGTGAAAAACTCTTCGCCACAAGTCGAGCTTCATAGACGGTGACATTACCGTCCACGTCCATCTTGCAAGTCCATTTATCTCAATGGCTTGCCGATCCATTTATCTCAACGGCTTGCCGATCATCGGGCAAGTCCACCAAAATCCATGCTTTGTTTTGATACATGGATCCTATCTCGGATGTCATGGCTTCTAACCATTTTTTAGAATTCGGGCCCACCATTGCTTCTCCATAGCTCGTAGGTTCATTGTTGTCTAGCAACATGACCTCTTAAGACAGGATTACGTACCACTCTGAAGTAGTACGCATCCTTGTCGACCTACGAGGTTTGGTAGTGACTTGATCCGAAGTTACACGATCATTATCATAAGCTTCCACTTCAATTGGAATAGGTACCACGGGAACAACTTCCTGTGCCCTGCTACACACTAGTTGAAGTGACGGTTCAATAACCTCATCAAGTCTCCACTATCCTCCCACTCAATTCTTTCGAGACAAACTTTTCCTCGAGAAAGGACCCGATTCAAGAAACAATCCCTATTGCTTTCGGATCTGAATTAGGAGGTATACCCAACTATTTTGGGTATTCTATGAAGATGCATTTATCCGCTTTGGGTTCGAGCTTATCAGCCTGAAACTTTTCCGCATAAGCGTCGCAGCCCCAAACTTTTAAGGAACGACAGCTTAGGTTTCTCCAAACCATAGTTCATACGGTGTCGTCTCAACGGAGTTACGTGGTGCCCTATTAAAGTGAGTGTGGTAGTCTCTAATGCCTAACCCATGAACGATAGTGGTAATTCGATAAGAGACATCATGGTACGCACCATATCCAATAGGGTGCAATTATGATGTTCGGACACACCATCACACTATGGTGTTCCAGGCAGTATTAATTGTGAAACAATTTCCATAATGTCTTAATTGCGTGCCAAAGCTCGTAACTCAGATATTCATCTCTATGATCATATCATAGACATTTTATCCTCTTGTCACGATGATCTTTAACTTCACTCTAAAATTACTTGAACCATTCAATAATTCAAACTTGTGTTTCATCAAGTAAATATACTCAGTATCTACTCAAATCATCCATGAAGTAAGAACATAACAATATCCATTGCGTGCCTCAGCACTCATTGGACTGCACACATCAAAATGCATTACTTCCAACAAGTTGCTTTCTTACTGAAACCGAGGCTTTTCAGTCATCTTGCCCATGTGGTATGATTTGCATGTCTCAAGTGATTGAAAATCAAGTGAGTCCAAACGGTCCATTTGCATGGAGTTTCTTCATGCATATACACCAATAGACATGGTTTGCATGTCTCAAACTTTTCAAAAATGAGTGAGTCCGAAGATCCATCAACATGGAGCTTCTTCATGCGTTTTATACCAATATGACTTACATGGCAGTGCCACAAGTAGGTGGTACTATCATTACTATCTTATATCTTTTGGCATGAACATGTGTATCACTACGATCGAGATTCAATAAACCATTCATTTTAGGTGCAAGACCATTGAAGGTATTATTCAAATAAACAGAGTAACCATTATTCTCCTTAAAATGAATAACCGTATTGCGATAGACATAATCCAATCATGTCTATGCTCAATTCAAACACCAAATAACAATTATTTAGGTTTAACACCAATCTCGATGGTAGAGGGAGCGTGCGATGCTTGATCACATCAACCTTGGAAACACTTCCAACACATATCGTCAGCTCACGTTTAGCTAGTCTCCGTTTATTCCATAGCTTTTATTTTGAGTTACTAACACTTAGCAACTGAACCGGTATCTAATACCCAGGTGCTACTAGGAGTACTAGTAAAGTACACATTAACATAATGTATATCCAATATACTTCTATCGACCTTGCCAGCCTTCTCATCTACCAAGTATCTAGGGTAATTCCGCTCTAGTGACTGTACCCCTTATCACAGAAGCACTTAGTCTCGGGTTTGGGTTCAACCTTGGGTTTCTTCACTAGAGCAGCAGCTGATTTGCCGTTTCATGAAGTATCCCTTCTTGCCCTTGCCCTTCTTGAAACTAGTGGTTTCACCAACCATCAACAATTGATGCTCCTTCTTAATTTCTACTTTCGCAGTGTCAAACATCGCGAATATCTCAAGGATCATCATATCTATCCATGATATGTTATAGTTCATTACGAAGCTCTAGCAGCTTGGTGGCAATGACTTTGGAGAAACATCACTGTCTCATCTGGAAGATTAACTCCCACTTGTTTCAAGTGATTGTGGTACTCAGACGATCTGAGCACAAGATCAATGATTGAGCTTTTCTCCCTTAGTTTGCAGGCTAAGAAACTCGTCGGAGGTCTTATACCTCTTGACGTGGGCACGAGCCTGAAATCCCAATTTCAGCCCTCGAAACATCTCATATGTTTCGCGATGTTTCGAAATCGTCTTTGGTGCCTCAACTCTATACCGTTTAACTGAACTATCACGTAGTTATCAAAACGTGTATGTCAGATGTTCGCAACATCCACAGACGATGTTCGAGGTTCAGGACACTGAGCGGTGCATTAAGGACATAAGCCTTCTACGAAGCAACGAGGACAATCCTTAGTTTACGGACCTAGTCCGCATTATCGCTACTATCAACTTTCAACTATATTTTCTCTAGGAACATATCTAAACAGTAGAACTAAAGTGCGAGCTACGACATAATTTGCAAAGACCTTTTGACTATGTTCAGGATAATTGAGTTCCTCTTATGAACTCCCACTCAGATAGACATCTCTCTAGTCATCTAAGTGATTACATGATCCGAGTCAACTAGGCCGTGTCCGATCATCACGTGAGACGGACTAGTCATCGTCGGTGAACATATTCATGTTGATCGTATCTATCATACGACTCATGCTCGACCTTTCGGTCTCTTGTGTTCCGAGGCCATGTCTATACATGCTAGGCTCGTCAAGTTAACCTAAGTGTTTCGCGTGTGTAAATCTGGCTTACACCCGTTGTATGTGAACATTATAATCTATCACACCCGATCATCACGGGGTGCTTCAAAACAACGAACTTTCGCAACGGTGCACAGTTAGGGGGAACACTTTCTTGAAGTTTTAATGAGGGATCATCTTGTTTACTACCGTTGTTCTAAGCAAATAAGATGCATAAACATGATAAAAATCACATGCAATCAAAAGTGACATGATATGGCCAATATCATTTTGCTCCTTTTGATCTCCATCTTCGGGGCTCCATGATCATCATCATCACCGGCATGACACCATGATCTCCATCATCATGATCTCCATCATCGTGTCTTCATGAAGTTGTCTCGCCAACTATTACTTCTACTACTACGGCTAACGGTTTAGCAATAAAGTAAAGTAATTTCATGGCGTTGTTCAATGACACGCAGGTCATACAATAAATTAAGACAACTCCTATGGCTCCTGCCGGTTGTCATAATCATCGACATGCAAGTCGCGATTCCTATTACAAGAACATGATCAATCTCATACATCACATATCATTCATCACATTCCTTTTTGGCCATATCACATCACATAGCATACCCTCCAAAAACAAGTTAGACGTCCTCTAATTGTTGTTTGCATGTTTTACGTGGCTGCTATGGGTTTCTAGCAAGAACGTTTCTTACCTACGCAAAAACCACAACGTGATATGTCAATTGCTATTTACCCTTCATAAGGATCCTTTTCATCGAATCCGCTCCAACTAAAGTGGGAGAGACAGACACCCACTAGCCACCTTATGCAACTAGTGCATGTCAGTCGGTGGAACCTGTCTCACATAAGCGTGCGTGTAAGGTCGGTCCGGGCCGCTTCATCCCACGATGCCGCCGAAGCAAGATAAGACTAGTAGTGGCAAGAAAATTGACAACATCTATGCCCACAACAAGTTTGTGTTCTACTCGTGCATAGAAACTACGCATAGACCTAGCTCTGATACCACTGTTGTGGAACGTAGCAGAAATTAAAAAATTTCTACGCATCACCAAGATCAATCTATGGAGTAATCTAGCAACGAGGGGAAGGAGAGTGCATCTACATACCTTTGTAGATCGCTATGCGGAAGCGTTACAAGAACGCGGATGAGGGAGTCGTACTCGCGGCGATTCAAATCACGGAAGATCCGATCTAACACTGAACCAACGACGCCTACGTGTTCAACACACGTACGGCCCGGGGACGTCTCCTCCTTCTTGATCCAGCAAGGGGAGAGGAGAAGTTGAGGGAGAGCTCCGGCGGCCTGACGGCGTGGTGGTGGAGCTTGCAGTTCTCCGGCAGGGCTTCGCCAAGCACTACTGAGGAGGAGGTGGAGTTGGAGAGGGGAGGGCTGCGCCAGGGGCAAGGGTGAAGCTCCCATGCGCCTCCCCACTATATATAGGGGTGGAGGGGGCTGGTTGCTTGCCCTCCAAGTCCATTGGGGCGTTGGCAAAGGTGGGAGGAAAGAAATCACATCATTTCCTTCCCCACCGATTGTTATCCCCCCTTTTTAGGGATCTTGATCTTATCCCTTCGGGATATGATCTTATTCCTTCTAAGGGGGGATCTTGGTGCTCCTTGACCAGGGGTGTGGGGCCTTGTCCCCACTACCCACGTTCATGTGGGTCCCCCCATGCAGGTGGGCCCTGTTGGGGAATGTTGTAATTTCAAAAAAATTCCTACGCACACGCAAGATCATGGTGATGCATAGCAACGAGAGGGGAGAGTGTTGTCTATGTACCCTCCTAGACCGAAGTGGAAGCATTGACACAACATAGAGGAAGTAGTCGTACGTCTTCCCGGTTCAACCTATCCAAGCACCGTTACTCCGGCACCTCCGAGTTCTTGGCACACGTTCAGCTCGATGACGCTCCCCGGGCTCCGATCCAGCAAAGCTTTGGGGAGGAGTTCCGTCAGCACGACGGCATGGTGACGATCTTCATGTTCAACCGTCGCAGGGCTTCGCCTAAGCACCGCTACAATATGACCGAGGTGTAATATCGTGGAGGGGGGCACCGCACATGGCTAAGGAACGATCACGAATATCAACTTGTGTGTCTATGGGGTGCCCCCTGCCCCCGTATATAAAGGAGTGGAGGAGGGGGAGGGCCGGCCCTCTCATGGCGCGCCCTAGGGGAGTCCTACTCCCACCGGGAGTAGGATTCCCCCTTTCCTAGTAGAACTAGGAGCCCTTCCATGTAGTAGGAGTAGGAGAGAAGGAAAGGGAAGAGAGAAGGAGAAGGAAGGAAGGGGGCGCCCCCCTCCCTAGTCCAATTCGGACTAGTCCAAGGGGAGGGGTGCGGCCACCCTTTTGGCCCTTTCTCTCCTTTCCCGTATGGCCCAAAGAGGCCCAATACGAATTCCCGTAACTCTTCGGTACTCCGAAAAATACCCGAATCACTCAGAACCTTTCCGAACTCCGGATATAGTCGTCCAATATATCTATCTTTACGTCTCGACCATTTCGAGACTCCTCGTCATGTCCCCAATCTCATCCGGGACTCCGAACTCCTTCGGTACATCAAAACTCATAAACTCATAATATAACTGTCATCGAAACCTTAAGCGTGCGGACCCTACGGTTCAAGAACAATGTAGACATGACCGGGACATGTCTCCGGTCAATAACCAATAGCGGAACCTGGATGCTCATATTGGCTCCTACATATTTTACGAAGATCTTTATCGGTCAGACCGCATAACAACATACGTTGTTCCCTTTGTCATCGGTATGTTACTTGCCCGAGATTCGATCGTCGGTATCTCAATACCTAGTTCAATCTCGTTACCGGCAAGTCTCTTTACTCGTTCCGTAATACATCATCTCGCAACTAACTCATTAGTTGCAATGCTTGCAAGGCTTATGTGATGTGCATTACCGAGAGGGTCCAGATATACCTCTCCGACAATCGGAGTGACAAATCCTAATCTCGAAATACGCCAACCCAACATGTACCTTTGGAGACACCTGTAGAGCTCCTTTATAATCAGCCAGTTACGTTGTGACGTTTGGTAGCACACAAAGTGTTCCTCCGGCAAACGGGAGTTGCATAATCTCATAGTCATAGGAACATGTATAAGTCATGAAGAAAGCAATAGCAACATACTAAACGATCGGGTGCTAAGCTAATGGAATGGGTCATGTCAATCAGATCATTCATCTAATGATGTGATCCCATTAATCAAATAACAACTCTTTGTCCATGGTTAGGAAACATAACCATCTTTGATTAATGAGCTAGTCAAGTAGAGGCATACTAGTGACACTCTGTTTGTCTATGTATTCACACATGTATTATGTTTTCGGTTAATACAATTATAGCATGAATAATAAACATTTATCATGAAATAAGGAAATAAATAATAACTTTATTATTGCCTCTAGGGCATATTTCCTTCAGTCTCGCACTTGCACTAGAGTCGATAATCTAGTTCACATTGCCATGTGATTTAACAGCAATAGTTCACATGACCATGTGATTAACACCCATAGTTCACATCGATATGTGATCAACACCCAAAGGGTTTACTAGAGTCAGTAATCTAGTTCACATCGCTATGTGATTAACACCCAAAGAGTACTAATGTGTGATCATGTTTTGCTTGTGAGATAATTTTAGTCAACGGGTCTGTCACATTCAGATCCGTAAGTATTTTGCAAATTTCTATGTCTACAATGCTCTGCACGGAGCTACTTTAGCTAATTGCTCCCACTTTCAATATGTATCCAGATGAAGACTTAGACTCATCCGGATTAGTGCCAAAACTTGTATCGACGTAACCCTTTACGATGAACCTTTTGTCACCTCCGTAATCGAGAAGCATATCCTTATTCCACTAAGGATAATTTTGACCGCTGTCCAGTGATCTACTCCTAGATCACTATTGTACTCCCTTGCCAAAATCAGTGTAGGGTATACAATAGATCTGGTACACAGCATGGCATACTTTTATAGAACCTATGGCCAAGGAATAGGGAATGACTTTCATTCTCTTTCTATCTTCTGTGTGGTCGGGCTTTGAGTCTTACTCAATTTCACACCTTGTAACACAGGCAAGAACTCTTTCTTTGACTGTTCCATTTTGAACTACTTCAAAATCTTGTCAAGGTATGTACTCATTGAAAACTTATCAAGCGTCTTGATCTATCTCTATAGATCTTGATGCTCAATATATAAGCAACTTCACCGAGGTCTTCCTTTGAAAAAACTCCTTTCAAACACTCCTTTATACTTTGCAGAATAATTCTACATTATTTCCGATCAACAATATGTCATTCACATATACTTATCAGAAATGTTGTAGTGCTCCCACTCACTTTCTTGTAAATACAGGCTTCACTGCAGGCTCCCACTCACTTTATTAGATATATGCTTCGATCAACTTATCAAAGCGTATATTCCAACTCCGAGATGCTTGCACCAGTCCATAGATGGATCGCTGGAGCTTGCACATTTTGTCAACACCTTTAGGATTGACAAAACCTTCTGGTTGCATCATATACAACTCTTCTTTAAGAAATCCATTAAGGATTGCAGTTTTGTTATCCATTTGCCAGATTTCGTAAAATGCGGCAATTGCTAACATGATTCGGACAGACTTAAGCATCGCTACAGTTGAGAAAATCTCATTGTAGTCAACACCTTGAACTTGTCAAAAACCATTTTGCGACAAGTCAAGCTTTGTAGATAGTAACACTACTATCAACGTCCGTCTTCCTCTTGAAGATCCATTTATACAATATGGCTTGCCGATCATCGGGCAACTCCACCAAAGTCCACACTTTGTCCTCATACATGGATCCCATCTGAGATTTCATGGCCTTAAGCCATTTTGCGGAATCTGGGCTCATCATCGCTTCCTCATAGTTCGTAGGTTCATCATGGTCTAGTAACATGACTTCCAGAACAGGATTACCGTACCACTCTAGTGCGGACCGTACTCTGGAAGACCTACGAGGTTCTGTAGTAACTTGATCTGAAATTTCATGATCATCATCATTAGCTTCCTTACTATTTGGTGTAGAAATCACTGGAACTGATTTTAGTGATGAACAATTTTCCAATTCGGGAGAAGGTACAGTTACCTCATCAAGTTCTACTTTTCTCCCACTCACTTCTTTCGAGAGAAACTCCTTCTCGAGAAAGGATCCATTTTTAGCGACGAATATCTTGCCTTCGGATCTGTGATAGAAGGTGTACCCAACAATTTCCTTTGGGTATTCTATGAAGACGCACTTCTCCGATTTGGGTTTGAGCTTATCAGGATGAAACGTTTTCACATAAGCATCGCAGCCCCAAACTTTAAGAAAAGACAACTTGGGTTTCTTGCTAAACCACAGTTCATATGGTGTCGTCTCAACGGATTTAGATGGTGCCCTTTTAACGTGAATGCAGCTTTCTCTAATGCATAACCAAAAACAATAGTTGTAAATCAGTAAGAGACATCATAGATCGCACTATATCTAATAAAGTGCGGTTACGATGTTTGGACACACCATAACGTTGTGGTGTTCCAGGTGGCGTGAGCTATGAAACTATTCCACGTTGTTTTAATTGAAGACCAAACTCGTAACTCAAATATTCATCTCCGCGATCAGATCGCAGAAACTTTATTTTCTTGTTACGATGATTTTTCCACTTCACTCTGAAATTCTTTGAACCTTTCAACTATTTCAGACTTATGTTTCATCAAGTAGATATACCCATATCTGCTCAAATCATCTTGTGAAGGTCAGAAAATAACGATACTTGCCATGAGCATCAACACTCATTGGATCGCATACATCGGTATGTATTATTTCCAATAAGTCAGTAGCTTGTTCCATTGTTCCGGAGAATGGAGTTTTAGTCATCTTTCCCAAAAGGCACGGTTCGCAAGCATCAAATGATTCATAACCAAGTGATTCCGAAAATCCATCTTTATGGAGTTTCTTCATGCGCTTTACACCGGTAGACCGAAACGGCAGTGCCACAAATAGGTTGCACTATCATTATTAACTTTGCATCTTTTAGCATCAATATTATGAATATGTGTATCACTACGATCGAGATCCAACAAACTATTTTCGTTGGGTGAATAACCATTGAAGGTTTTATTCATGTAAACAGAATAACAATTATTCTTAAACTTCAAATGAATCGCAATAAACATGATCAAATCATATTCATGCTCAACGCAAACGCCAAATAACATTTATTTAGGTTTAACACTAATCCCAAAAGTATAGGGAGTGTGCGATGATGATAATATCAATCTTGGAACTATTTCCAACACTCATCGTCACTTCCCCTTCAACTAGTCTTTGTTTATTCTATAACTCCTGTTTCGAGTTACTAATCTTAGTAACCGAACAAGTATCAAATACTCAGGGGCTACTATAAACACTAGTAAGGCACACATCAATAACCTGTATATCAAATATACCCTTGTTCACTTTGCCATCCTTCTTATCCACCAAATATTCAAAGCATTTCCGATTCCAGTGACCATTTCGTTTGCAGTGTAATCGCTTAGTCTTAGGCTTAGGTCCAGACTTGGGTTTCTTCACTTGAGTAGCAACTTGCTTGCCGTTCTTCATGAAGTTCCCCTTCTTCCCTTTGCCCTTTATCTTGAAACTAGTGATCTTGTCCACCATCAACACTTTGATGTTTTTCTTTGATTTCTACCTTCGTCAATTTCAGCATCACGAAGAGCTCGGGAATCGTTTTCGTCATCCCTTGCATTATAGTCCATCACGAAGTTCTACTAACTTGGTGGTGGTGACTAGAGAATTCTGTCAATCACTATCTTATCTGGAAGATTAACTCCCACTTGATTCAAGCGATTGTAGTACCCAGACAATCTGAGCACATGCTCACTAGTTGAGCGATTTGCCTCCATCTTTTAGACATCGAACTTGTTGGAGACTTCATATCTCTCAACTCGGGTATTTGCTTGAAATATCAACTTCAACTCCTGGAACATCTCATATGGTCCATGACGTTCAAAAACGTCTTTGAAGTCCCGATTCTAAGCCGTTAAGCATGGTGCACTAAACTGTCAAGTAGTCATCATATTGAGCCAGCCAAACGTTCATAACGTCTGCATCTGCTCCTGCAATCGGTCTGTCACCTAGCGGTGCATTAAGGACATAATTCTTCTGTGCAGCAATGAGGATAAACCTCAGATCGCGGATCCAATCCGCATCATTGCTACTAACATTTTTCAACACAATTTTCTCTAGGAACATATGAAAATAAACATATGAAAGCAACAACGCAAGCTATTGATCTTACAACATAATTTGCAAAATACTATCAGGACTAAGTTTATGATAAATTTAAGTTCAATTAATCATATTACTTAAGAACTCCCACTTAGACAGACATCTCTCTAGTCATCTAAGTGATCACGTGATCCAAATCAACTAAACCATAACCGATCATCACGTGAGATGGAGTAGTTTTCAATGGTGAACGTCACTATGTTGATCATATCTACTATATGATTCAGGCTCGACCTTTCGGTCTCCGTGCTCCGAGGCCATATCTGCATATGCTAGGCTCGTCAAGTTTAACCTGAGTATTCCGCGTGTGCAAAACTGGCTTGCACCCATTGTAGATGGATGTAGAGCTTATCACACCCGATCATCACGTGGTGTCTGGGCACGACGAACTTTGGCAACGGTGCATACTCAGGGAGAACACTTCTTGATAATTAGTGAGAGATCATCTTAAAATGCTACCGTCAATCAACGCAAGAATAAGATGTATAATAGATAAACATCATATGCAATCAAAATATGTGACATGATATGGCCATGATCATCTTGCGCCTTTGATATCCATCTCCAAAGTATTGTCATGATCTCTATCGTCACCGGCACGACACCATGATCTTCATCATCTTGATCTATATCAATGTTTCATCACATGGTTGTCTCACCAACTATTGCTCTTGCAACTATTTCTATCATATAGTGATAAAGTAAAGCAATTATTTGGCACTTGCATCTTATGCAGCAAAGAGACATCCATAGGGCTTCTGCCAGTTGCCGATAACTTCAACAAAATATGATCATCTCATACAACAACTTATATCTTATCACGTCTTGACCATATCACATCACAACATGCCCTGCAAAAACAAGTTAAACGTCCTCTACTTTGTTGTTGCAAATTTTACGTGGCTGCTACGGGCTGAGCAAGAACCGTTCTTACCTACGCATCAAAACCATAACGATAGTTCGTCAAGTTAGTGCTATTTTAACCTTCGCAAGGACCGGGCGTAGCCACACTCGGTTCAACTAAAGTTGGAGAAACAGACACCCGCTAGCCACCTGTGTGCAAAGCACGGCGGTAGAACCAGTCTCGCGTAAGCGTACGCGTAATGTCGGTCCGGGCCGCTTCATCCAACAATACCGCCGAACCAAAGTATGACATGCTGGTAAGCAGTATGACTTATATCGCCCACAACTCACTTGTGTGCTACTCGTGCATATAACATCAAACCATAAAACCTAGGCTCGGATGCCACTGTTGGGGAACGTAGTAATTTCAAAAAAAATCCTACGCACACGCAAGATCATGGTGATGCATAGCAACGAGAGGGGAGAGTGTTGTCTACGTACCCTCGTAGACCGAAGCGGAAGCGTTGACACAACGTAGAGGAAGTAGTCGTACGTCTTCCCGATTCAACCGATCCAAGCACCGTTACTCCGGCACCTCCGAGTTCTTGGCACACGTTCAGCTCGATGACGCTCCCCGGGCTCCGATCCAGCAAAGCTTCGGGGAGGAGTTCCGTCAGCACGACGACGTGGTGACGATCTTGATGTTCAACCGTCGCAGGGCTTCGCCTAAGCACCGCTACAATATGACCGAGGTGTAATATCGTGGAGGGGGGCACCGCACACGACTAAGGAACGATCACGAAGATCAACTTGTGTGTCTATGGGGTGCCCCCTGCCCCCGTATATAAAGGAGTGGAGGAGGGGGAGGGCCGGCCCTCTATGGCGCGCCCTAGGGGAGTCCTACTCCCACCGGGAGTAGGATTCCCCCTTTCCTAGTAGAACTAGGAGCCCTTCCATGTAGTAGGAGTAGGAGAGAAGGAAAGGGAAGAGAGAAGGAGAAGGAAGGAAGGGAGCGCCCCCCCTCCCTAGTCCAATTCGGACTAGTCCAAGGGGAGGGGTGCGGCCACCCTTTTGGCCCTTTCTCTCCTTTCCCGTATGGCCCAAAGAGGCCCAATATGAATTCCCGTAACTCTCTGGTACTCCGAAAAATACCCGAATCACTCGGAACCTTTCCGAACTCCGAATATAGTCGTCCAATATATCGATATTTACGTCTCGACCATTTCGAGACTCCTCGTCATGTCCCCGATCTCATCCGGGACTCCGAACTCCTTCGGTACATCAAAACTCATAAACTCATAATATAACTGTCATCGAAACCTTAAGCGTGCGGACCCTAAGGTTCGAGAACAATGTAGACATGACCGAGACATGTCTCCGGTCAATAACCAATAGCGGAACCTGGATGCTCATATTGGCTCCTACATATTTTACGAAGATCTTTATCGGTCAGACCGCATAACAACATACGTTGTTCCCTTTGTCATCGGTATGTTATTTGCCCGAGATTCGATCGTCGGTATCTCAATACCTAGTTCAATCTCGTTACCGGCAAGTCTCTTTACTCGTTCCGTAATACATCATCTCGCAACTAACTCATTATTTGCAATGCTTGCAAGGCTTATATGATGTGCATTACCGAGAGGGCCCAGAGATACCTCTCCGACAATCGGAGTGACAAATCCTAATCTCGAAATACGCCAACCCAACATGTACCTTGGGGGACACCTGTAGAGCTCTTTTATAATCACCCAGTTATGTTGTGATGTTTGGTAGCACACAAAGTGTTCTTCCGGCAAATGGGAGTTGCATAATCTCATAGTCATAGGAACATGTATAAGTCATGAAGAAAGCAATAGCAACATACTAAACGATCGGGTGCTAAGCTAATGGAATGGGTCATGTCAATCAGATCATTCATCTAATGATGTGATCCCGTTAATCAAATAACAACTCTTTGTCCATGGTTAGGAAACATAACCATCTTTGATTAACGAGCTAGTCAAGTAGAGGCATACTAGTGACACTCTGTTTGTCTATGTATTCACACATGTATTATGTTTCCGGTTAATACAATTATAGCATGAATAATAAACATTTATCATGAAATAAGGAAATAAATAATAACTTTATTATTGCCTCTAGGGCATATATCCTTCAGGTCCTACTCTGGAACCTTCTAGAACCTTCCCGATACAATACCAAAAAATGCCGAACATTTTTAGGTGGCCAAATAGGACTTCCCATATATAAATCTTTACCTCCGGACCATTTCGGAACTCCTTGTGATGTCCGGGATCTCATCGGGGACTCCGAAAAACATTCGGTAATTGCACACTAATTCCCATAACAACTCTAGCGTCACCGAACCTTAAGTGTGTAGACCCTACGGGTTTGGGAACCATGCAGACATGACCGAGACAACTCTCCGGCCAATAACCAACAGCGGGATCTGGATACCCATGTTGGCTCCCACATGTTCCACGATGATCTCTCATCGGATGAACCATGATGTCGAGGATTCAATCAATCCCGTATTCAATTCCCTTTGTCTAGGGGTATATTACTTGCCCGATATTCGATCGTCGGTATACCGATACCTTGTTCAATCTCGTTACCGGCAAGTCTCTTTACTTGTTCCGTAACACATCATCCCGTGATCAACCCCTTGGTCACATTGTGCACATTATGATGATGTCCTACCGAGTGGGCCCAGAGATACCTCTCCGTCACACGGAGTGACAAATCCCAGTCTCGATTCGTGCCAACCCAATAGACACTTTCGGAGATACCCGTAGTATACCTTTATAGCCACCCAGTTACGTTGTGACGTTTGGTACACCCAAAGCATTCCTACGGTATCTGGGAGTTACACAATCTCATGGTCTAAGGAAATGATACTTGACATTAGAAAAGCTTTAGCATATGAACTACACGATCTTTGTGCTAGGCTTAGGATTGGGTCTTGTCCATCACATCATTCTCCTAATGATGTGATCCCGTTATCAACGACATCCAATGTCCATGGTCAGGAAACCATAACCATCTATTGATCAACGAGCTAGTCAACTAGAGGCTTACTAGGGACATGGTGTTGTCTATGTACCCACACAGGTATCTGAGTTTCCTATCAATACAATTATAGCATGGATAATAAACGATTATCATGAACAACGAAATATAATAATAATAACTAATTTATTATTGCCTCTAGGGCATATTTCCAACAATAGGTTAGTCCCAAAAATAATATAAAAGTGGAAAATAAAGCCCAATATAGTCCAAAACAGTAGATAAAGTAGCATGGAGCAATCAAAAATTATAGATACATTGGAGATGTATCAGGCATCCCCAAGCTTAATTCCTGCTCGTCCTTGAGTAGGTAAATGATAAAAACGAATTTTTGATGCAGAGTGATACTTTGGCATAATTTCAATGTAAATCTTCTTAATTGTGGCATGAATATTCAGATCCGAAAGATTCTAGACAAAAGTTCATATTCATATAAAAAATAATAATACTTCAAGCATACTAATCAAAGCGATCATGTCTTCTCAAAATAGCATGGCAAAAGAAAGTTCATCCCTACAAAATCATATAGTTAGGCTATGCTTCATTTTCTTCACACAAAGATGTTCCCAACTTCTATACCCCCGATGACAAGCCAAGCAATTGTTTCATACTTAAATAATCTCAAACTTTTTCAACCTTCACGCAATACATGAGCGTGAGCCATGGATATAGCACTATGGGTGGAATAGAATATGATGATGGGGATTGTGTGGAGAAGACAAAAAAGGAGAAAGTCTCACATTGACGAGGATAATCAACAGGCTATGGAGATGCCCATCAATTGATGTCAACATGAGGAGTAGGGATTGCCATGCAACGGATGCACTAGAGCTATGAATGCTCAACAAAAGAAAACTAGTGGGTGGGCATCCAACTCGCTTGCTCATGAAGACCTAGGGCATTTGAGGAAGCCCATCGTAGGAATATACATGCCAAGTTCTATAATGAAAAATTTCCACTAGTATAAAAAGACAACTTATGAGACTCACTACATGAAGAACAAGGTGCTACTTTGAAGCACAATATATGAGACTCACTACATGAAGAACAAGGTGCTACTTTGAAGCACAAGTGTGGAAAAAGAGATAGTAGCATTGCCCTTTTTTCTTTTCTCTTTTTTTTCTTTTTCTTTTTTTGGGCCTTTCTTTTTTTTCTTTTGGCCTTTCTTTTTTTCTTTTTCTTTTTTCTTTTTGGGAAATGCTCTAATAATGATGATCATCACACTTCTATTGATTACAACATAAGGATTACAACTCGAAACTTAGAACAAGATATGACTCTATATGAATGCCTCCGGAGGTGTACCGGGATGGTGCAATGAATCAAGAGTGACATGTATGAAAAATAATGCATGGTGGCTTTGCCACAAATACGATGTCAACTACATGATCATGCAATGGCAATATGACAAAAGTAATGTATGTCATGAATATGATGATGGAAGTTGCATGGCAATATATCTCGGAATGGCTATGGAAATGCCATGATAGGTAGGTATGGTGGCTGTTTTGAGGAAGATATAAGGAGGTTTATGTGTGATAGAGCGTATCATATCACAGGGTTTGGATGCACGGGCGAAGTTTGCACCAACTCTCAAGGTGAGAAAGGGCAATGCACGGTACCGAAGAGGCTAGCAAAGGCAGAAAGGTAAAAGTGCGTATAATCCATGGACTCAACATTAGTCAAAAGAACTCATATACTTATTGCAAAAATTTAGAAGTCATCAAAAATCAAGTACTACGCGCATGCTCCTAGGGGGATAGATTGGTAGGAAAAAAAACAACGCGCGTCCCCGACCGCCACTCATAAGGATGCACAAGCCAGGTACACTTCATGTTTCAAATTTGTTACACAACTTTAACCATACGTGCATGCTACGGGACTTGCTAACTTCAACACAAGCATTCTTTGAATTCATAATCACCCAACTAGCATGACTTTGATATTATCACCTCCATATCTCAAAACAATTATCAAGCATCAAACTTATCTTAGTATTCAACGCACTCAAAAGAAAGTTTCACATATCTTGAATACCAAGTATATTAATATTAAGAAAATTACCATGATATTAAAGACTCTCAAAATAATCTAAGTGAAGCATGAGAGATCAATAGTTTCTTTAAAACAAATCCACCACCATGCTCTAAAAGATTTAAGTGAAGCACTAGAGCAAAAATTATCACGCTCAAAAGATATAAGTGAAGCACTATAAGCAAAACTATCAAGCTCAAAAGGTATAAGTGAAGCACATAGAGTATTCTAGCAAATTCCAATTCATGCATGGCTCTCTCAAAAGGTGTGTACAGCAAGGATGATTGTGGTAAACTAACAAGCAAAGACGCAAATAATACAAGACGCTCCAAGCAAAACACATATCATGTGGTGAATAAAAATATAGCTCCAAGTAAATTACCGATGGAAGTAGACGAAAGAGGGGATGCCTTCCGGGGCATCCCCAAGCTTTGACTTTTTGGTGTCCTTGGATTATCTTGGGGGTGCCATGGGCATCCCCAAGCTTAGGCTCTTGTCACTCCTTGTTTCATAATCCATCAAAAGAATTCACCCAAAACTTGAAAACTTCACAACACAAAACTCAATAGAAATCTCGTGAGCTCCGTTAGAGAAAGAAAACAAAAGACTACTTCAAGGTACTTTAATGAACTCATTCTTTATTTATATTGGTGTTAAACCTAATGTATTCCAACTTCTCTATGGATTATAAACTATTTTACTAGCCATAGATTCATCAAAATAAGCAAAGAACACACGCAAAACAGAATCTGTCAAAAACAGAACAGTCTGTAGTAATCTGTAACTAACGCAAACTTCTGGAACTCTAAAAATCCTACCAAAATAGGAAGTCCTGGACAATTTGTTTATTGAACAGCAGCAAAAATAATCAACGCAAAAGCATGTTTTTTCTTGTGATTTATCAAAACTATATTCGTGCACGCAAAGTTTCTGTTTTTCAGCAGAATCAAATCAACTATCATCGTACGTTATCCTATAGGTTCTACTTGGCACAAACACTAATTAAAACATAAAACCACATCCAAACAGAGGCTAGATGGATTATTTATTCCTAAACAGAAGCAAAAACAAAAAAACAAAAATAAAATTGGGTTGCCTCCCAACAAGCGCTATCGTTTAACACCCCTAGCTAGGCATAAAAGCAAGGATAGATCTAGGTATTGCCATCTTTGGTAGGCAATCCGTAAGTGACTCTCATGATAGATTCATATGGTAATTTTATTTTCTTTCTAGGGAAGTGTTCCATGCCCTTCTTTAAGGGAAATTGGAATCTAATATTCCCTTCCTTCATATCAATAATTGCACCAATCGTTCTAAGGAAAGGCCTACCAAGAATAATAGGGCATGAAGGATTGCAATCTATATCAAGAACGATAAAATCTACGGGCACATAATTCCTATTTGCAACAATAAGAACATCATTAATTCTTCCCATAGGCTTTTTAATAGTGGAATCCGCAAGATGCAAGTTTAGAGAGCAATCATCAAAGTCATGGAAATCTAGCAAATCACACAAAGTTTTGGGAATAGTAGAGACACTAGCACCCAAATCACACAAAGCATGAAACTCATAATCTTTAGTTTTAATTTTAATAGTAGGTTCCCACTCATCATAGAGTTTTCTAGGAATAGAAACTTTCAACTCAAGTTTTTCTTCATAAGTTTGCATCAAGGCATCAACAATGTGTTCGGTAAAGGCCTTATTTTGACTATAAGCATGAGGAGAATCTAGCACGGATTGCAACAAGGAAATACAATCAATTAAAGAGCAATTTTCATAATTAAATTCCTTGAGATCCAAAATAGTGGGTTAGCAACATCCAGGTTTTTATTTCTTTCAATCCCACATTTATCAATTTCATCATCAAGATCTAGAAACTCCGAATTCTTAAGATGCCTTCTAGGTAAAGGAAGATCATATTCAGTTTCATCAAGATTTATATTTCAAAACAAAGATTTAATGGGGGACACATCAATAACTTTTAGATCTTCATCTTGATTTTCATAGGAATTGGAAGAACACGCTTTAATAAAGGCATCTTTGGAAGCACGCATCCTAGCGGTTCTTTCTTTGCACTCATCAATGGAAATTCTCATGGATTTGAGAGACTCATTGATATCATGCTTAGGAGGAATAGATCTAAGCTTTAAAGAATCAACCTCAAGAGAAATTCTATCAACGTTCCTAGCCAAATCATCAACTTTAAGCAATTTCTCTTCAAGCAAAGCATTAAAATTCTTTTGTGAATTCATAAACTCTTTAACACTACTCTCAAATTCAGAGGGCATCTTATTAAAATTTCCATAAGAGTTGTTGTAGGAATTTCCATAATTATTTGAAGGATTACTAGGATAAGGCCTAGGATTAAAATTCCCTCCATACGCGTTGTTTCCAAAACTATTCCTACTAACAAAATTCGCATCCATAGATTCATTATTATTCTCAATCAAAGTAGACAAAGGCATATCATTGGGATCAAGAGAAGTATTTTTAGTAGCAAAAATCTTCATAAGTTCATCCATCTTTTCACTCAAAACATTGATTTCTTCTATAGCATGCACTTTTTTACTAGAAGATCTTTCGGTGTGCCATTGAGAATGATTAGCCATAATATTATCAAGCAATTTTGTAGCATCTCCTAACGTAATTTCCATAAACGTGCCTCCCGCGGCCGAATCTAAAAGATTTCTAGAAGCAAAATTCAATCCGGCATAAAATTTTTGTATGATCATCCATAAATTCAAACCATGAGTAGGGCAATTGCGAAGCATCAATTTCATTCTTTCCCAAGATTGGGCAACATGCTCATGATCAAGTTGTTTAAAATTAATAATATCATTCCTAAGAGTGATGATCTTAGCGGGAGGAAAATACTTAGAGATAAAAGCATCTTTGCACTTGTTCCAACAATCAATACTATTTTTAGTCAAAGATGAAAACCAAACTTTAGCTCGATCTCTAAGTGAAAACGGAAATAACTTAAATTTGACAATATTGTTATCCGTATCTTTCTTCTTTTGCATACCACACAAATCAACAAAATTGTTTAGATGAGTAGCGGCATCTTCACTAGGAAGGCCGGCGAATTGATCTTTCATAACAAGATTCAACAAAGCGGTATTGATTTCACAAGACTCATCATTATTAAGAGGAGCAATCAAAGTACTAAGGAAATCATTATTATTGGTATTCGAGAAGTCACAGAATTTAGTATTATCTTGCGCCATGGCAACAAGTAATCCAACACACAAGCAAACAAAAAGGCAACGGGAAAAGGCAAACGGGGAAAAGAGAAGGAGATTGGGAAAGAGAGGGCGAATAAAACGGCAAGGGTGAAGTGGGGGAGAGGAAAACGAGAGGCAAATGGCAAATAATTTAATGCAAGAGATAGGGATTGTGATGGGTACTTGGTATGGTTGACTTGCTCTTGCGTGAGCCTGCCCGGCAACGGCGCCAGAAATTCTTCTTGCTACCTCTTGAGCACTGCGTTGGATTTCCCCGAAGAGGAGAGGATGATGCAGCAAAGTAGCGTAAGTATTTCCCCCAGTTTTTGAGAACCAAAGTATCAATCCAGTAGGAGACCACGCACAAGTCCCTCGTACCTACACAAAACGATAGCTCCTCGCAACCAACGCGATTAGGGGTTGTCAATCCCTTCACGGTCACTTACGAGAGTGAGATCTAATAGAGATGATAAATAATATTTTTGGTATTTTTGGTATATAGATGCAAAGTAAAAAGTTAAAGGCAAAGTAAAAACAAAGCAAGTAATAAAGTAAATGAGATTGATATGATGAGAATAGACCCGGGGGCCATAGGTTTCACTAGTGGCTTCTCTCAAGAGCATAAGTATTCTACGGTGGGTGAACAAATTACTGTTGAGCAATTGATAGAATAGAGCATAATTATGAGTATATCTAGGTATGATCATGTATATAGGCATCACGTCCAACACAAGTAGATCGAAACGATTCTGCATCTACTACTATTACTCCACTCATCGACCGCTATCCAGCAAGCATCTAGAGTATTAAGTTAAAAACAGAGTAACGCCTTAAGCCAGATGACATGATGTAGAGGGATAAATTCATGCAATATGATAAAACCCCCATCTTGTTATCCTCGATGGCAACAATACAATACGTGCCTTGCTGCCCCTTCTGTCACTGGGAAAGGACACCGCAAGATTGAACCCAAAGCTAAGCACTTCTCCCATTGCAAGAACTACCAATCTAGTTGGCCAAACCAAAAGGATAATTCGAAGAGACTTGCAAAGATAACTCAATCATACATAAAAGAATTCAGAGAAGATTCAAATATTATTCATAGATAAGCTGGATCATAAACCCACAATTCATTGGTCTCACAAAACACACCGCAAAAAGAAGATTACATCAAATAGATGTCCACGAGAGAGGGGGAGAACATTGTATTGAGATCCAAAAAGAGAGAAGAAGCCATCTAGCTACTAGCTATAGACCCGAAGGTCTGAAGTAAACTACTCACACTTCATCGGAGGGGCTATGGTGTTGATGTTGAAGCCCTCCGTGGTGGATGCCCCCTCCGGCGGAGCTCTGGAATAGGCCCCAAGATGGGATCTCGTGGATACAGAAGGTTGCGGCGGTGGAATTAGGTTTTTGGGTCCTGTTCTGATCGTTTAGGGATACGTAGGTATATATAGGAGGAAGGACTACGTCGGTGGAGCAACAGAGGGGCCACGAGGCAGGGGGCGCGCCCTAGGGGGGGCGCCCCCACCCTCACGACCGCCTCTTTTGTTCCTTGGAGCAGGGTCCAAGTCTCCTGGATCATGTTCGGTGTGAAAATCACGTTCCTGAAGGTTTCATTCCGTTTGGACTCCGTTTGATATTCCGTTTCTTCGAAACACTGAAATAGGCAAAAAACAACAATTCTGGGCTGGGCCTCCGGTTAATAGGTTATTCCCGAAAATAATATAAAAGTGCAAAATAAAGCCCAATATAGTCCAAAACAGTAGATAAAGTAGTATGGAGCAATCAAAAATTATAGATACATTGGAGACGTATCAAGTAGCATCTAACTTATCTTGGATGGAAAACAAAGTAGGATAGTAGCATTTCTAAAACGGTTGCATTGATTCATATTAACAGAGACATTCTCTTAAAACAACATTCGTTAAAAAATGTAATTTACTTCTAGCAGTGGGATTGCTTTAATTTTCCGGCGGCATTCTTAGATTAACAACGGCAAAATAGATGTATGGGACATGCCAGCCCCATGTGCGTCCACACGTATAAATGGGTGATGCATAGTATGTAGCCAAGTAGCAAATATGCGTTGGTCACATATTTGTTCTCTTTGAACCTTTTTCCTATGTGAGGGCAGCAAATCTAGTCCTGCACAAACTACCCGACCCCCCAGTTTCTTTCCCTTTTCGGTTCCTTGCAGATGTGTGTACTGGGTTACCCCCTTTTTCCCTTTTCGACCAACAAAGCGGCTGGATAGCCAGTCTATACTACTTTCCGTCCCTATTTCCTCATTGAACCATGTCCTAGATTCTTGCTCCAGCCCACCGCACCCTTCTTTCCTCTTTGAACAAAGACCTAGATTCGACTACAGATCAAAAAACATCCACATGTAGCTAGAGCAACGGCGGTTTCAAAGAAACTTATACCTTAGGGTCGTCGGGATGTGGCAAGGCGTGCGGCGGGAGGCCGGATCTACCCACACTACGTACGACAGTGAGGAAGAAGGGGTCGGTGGCCCTACCGCACAGGCGCTGGGTGAAAGAGAACAGCGTAGCCGGCAGTGGATTGCCTCCCTCGCTGAAGGCGATAGAGTGAAGATGCACCTCCTCCCCTTCCCAGTGCGACGGGATACGGATGCCTCCTTCACCAGCTGCGAGGGGGGAGAGAGAGACAAGAGGCCAACGCAGTCTTGTTTAGATTTGGTGACAAGAGGGTGAGAGGCTGTGAATATAGTAAACCCTAAGCAAATGAATGCTGAGCCTCCAGCGTGTATGCATATATGTAATGCGGCGAGAGTGTGGAGAGTGTAAACCCTAGCGAACAAGCGCTGAGGCTCCAACTTATATATATACTACTGTAGTACGGACTGAGCTCCGGTGCCTTCACCGCACCTGCTTTTGGCTATAGGACAGGTGAGACAGCCACATTTTGGGCTGATAACCCACAAGTATAGGGGACCGCAACAGTTTTTGAGGGGAGAGTATTCAACCCAAATTTATTGATTCGACACAAGGGGAGCCAAAGAATATTCTCAAGTATTAGCAGCTGAGTTGTCAATTCAACCAAACCTGGAAACTTAATATCTGCAGCAAAGTGTTTAGTAGCAATGTAATATGATAGTGGTGGTAACGGTAACAAAGTAAAGACAGCAAAAGTAATGTTTTTGGTATTTTTGTAGTGATGATAACAGTAGCAACGGAAAAGTAAATAAGCGTAAACCAGTATATGGAAAACTCGTAGGCACCGGATCAGTGATGGATAATTATGCCAGATGCGGTTCGTCATGTAACAGTTACAACATAGGGTGACACAGAACTAGCTCCAGTTCATCAATGTAATGTAGGCATGTATTTCGTATATAGTCATACGTGCTTATGGAAAAGAACTTGCATGACATCTTTTGTCCTACCCTCCCGTGGCAGCGGGGTCCTATTGGAAACTAAGGGATATTAAGGCCTCCTTTTAATAGAGAACCGGAACAAAGCATTAGCACATAGTGAATACATGAACTCCTGAAACTATGGTCATCACCGGGAGTGGTCCCGATTATTGTCACTTCGGGGTTGCCGGATCATAACACATAGTTGGTGACTATAGACTTGCAAGATAGGATCTAGAACACACATATATTCAGGAAAACATAATAGGTTCAGATCTGAAATCATGGCACTCGGGCCCTAGTGACAAGCATTAAGCATAGCAAAGTCATAGCAACATCAATCTCAGAACATAATGGATACTAGGGATCAAACCCTAACAAAACTAACTCGATTACATGATAAATCTCATCCAACCCATCACCGTCCAGCAAGCCTATGATGCAATTACTCACGCATGGCGGTGAGCATCATGAAATTGGTGATGGAGGATGGTTGATGATGACGACGGCGACGAATCCCCCTCTCTAGAGCCCCGAATGGACTCCGGATCAGCCCTCCCGAGTGAGATTAGGGCTTGGCGGCGGCTCCGTATCGTAAAACGCGATAAAACTTTCTTTCTGATTTTTTTCTCCCTAAAAGCCAATATATGGAGTTGGAGTTGGCGTCGGAGGGCCACCAGGGGGCCCATGAGGTAGGGGGGCGCGCCCAGGGGGAGGGGCGCGCCCCCCACCCTCGTGAACAAGGTGTGGGCCCCCTGGCCTTCATCTTTGGCAAGGATTTTTTATTATTTATTCTAAGATATTCCGTGGAGTTTCAGGTCATTCCGAGAACTTTTGTTTTCTGCACATAAAACAACACCATGGCAATTCTGCTGAAAACAGCGTCAGTCCGGGTTAGTTCCATTCAAATCATACAAGTTATTGTCCAAAACAAGGGCAAAAGTGTTTGGAAAAGTAGATACGATGGAGATGTATCAACTCCCCCAAGCTTAAACCCTTGCTTGTCCTCAAGCAATTCAGTTGACAAACTGAAAGAGAAAAAGAAAAACTTTTACAAACTCTGTTTGCTCTTGTTGTTGTAAACATGAAAAGCCAGCATTCAAGTTTCAGCAATTATTATGAACTAACCATACTGACAATATCACGTAGGTCTCACAATTACTCATATCAATAACATAATCAGCTAGCGAGCCATAATAATAAGACTCGGATGACAACACTTTCTCAAAATAATCATAACATGATATAACAAAATGGTATCTCGCTAGCCCTTTCTGAGACCGCAAAACATAAACGTAGTGCACCTTTAAAGATCAAGGACTGACTAAACATTATAATTCATGGTAAAAGAGATCCAGTCAAGTCATACCCAATATAAACCAATCATAATGAATGCAAACGACAGTGTGCTCTCCAGCGGGTGCTTTTTAATAAGAAGGATGATGACTCAACATAAAAGTAAATAGATAGGCCCTTCGCAGAGGGGAGCAGTGATTTGTAGAGGTGCCAGAGCTCGGTTTTGAAACAGAGATAAATTATATTTTGAGCGGCATACTTTCATTGTCAACATAACAACTAAAAGATGACGATATCTTCCATGCTAAACAGATTATAGGCGGTTCCCAAACAGAATGGTAAAGTTTATACTCCCCTTCCTCCACAAGCATCAATCCATGGCTTGCTCGAAACAACGAGTGCCTCCAACATTCAACGGGTCCCAAGGGGAGTTTTGTTTGCAGTTATGTTGATTTAGTTTGCATGAAGCATGGGACTGGGCATCCCGGATACCAGCCTTTTTCTCGCGAATGAGGAGCGGAGTCCACTCCTCTTGAGAATAACCCGCCTAACACGGAAGACAAGGGCAGCTCTAGTTGACATATGAGCTATTCGAGCATGCAAAACAGAATGTTTATTTGAAGGTTTAGAGTTTGGCACATACAAATTTACTTGGAACGGCAGGTAAATACCGCATATAGATAGGTATAGTGGACTCATATGGAATAACTTTGGGGTTTAAGGAGTTTGGATGCACAAGCAGTATTCCCGCTTAGTACAGGTGAAGGCTAGCAAAAGACTGGGAAGCAACCAACTGAGAGAGCGACAACAGTCGTAAACATGCATTAAAATTAATTCACACAAAGTACAAGCATGAGTAGGATATAATCCACCATGAACATAAATATCATGAAGGCTATGTTGATTTGATTCAACTACATGCGTGAACATGTGCCAAGTCGAGTCACTCAATACATTTAAAGGAGGATACCACCCTATCATACCACATCATAATCATTCTAATAGCATGTTGGCACGCAAGGTAAACCATTATAACTCATAGCTAATCAAGCATGGCACAAGCGACTATAATCTCTAAATGTCATTGCAAATATGTTTACTTCATAATAGCTGAATCAGGAAAGATGAATCATCATATTTACAAAAACAAAAGAGGTCGAGTTCGTACCAGCTTTTCTCTTCTCAATAAGTCCATCATATATCATCATTATTTCCTTTCACTCGCACGACCGAACGGTGTGTATAATGACAAGAGTGCATGTGCATTGGACTAAGCTGGAATCTGCAAGCATTCAACTCAAGAGAGAAGACAAGTAATATGGGCTCTAAATTTAAATAATCAATCATGCATATAAGAGCCACTAAGCATTTTCAATATGGTCTTCTCGAGCCCTAAAGAAAGGAAAAGGAATAAAAACTATTTACACAGGAAAGCTCCCAACAAGCAAAAGAAGAATGGGAAATATTTTTGGGTTTTCTTTTTTAGTTCTACTACAAGCATGGAAAGTAAACTAACTAATTTTTTTGGTTTTTCTAAGGTTTATTAAACATAGAAGATGGCAGGAAAAAGAAATTTAAACTAGCATGTATATTACAGTGAAAAAGTATGAGCACCGACACCTAGCAATGAGTGTGTGTGTGAAAATGAATGTAATGTCGTTGGGAAATACGTACTCCCCCAAGCTTAGGCTTTTGGCCTAAGTTGGTCTATTGCCAAGGATGGCCTGGCGGATATCCGTAGGTGAAGCTGGGGTCGTAGTGTGACACAGTGGCTATCGCCGCCTGAGCTGTAGCATGGAGTCGAGCAGCCTCCACTCTCGTTTCGTACTCATCTTCCTCCTCTCTAGTAATAATATATCTTCCTCTCGCCTGAAAATCAAAGGTAGGAGCAGGAAGAGCAACACGGACCACATGCTGTTTGTTAAAGATTAGTCGATACTGGTAAGGTGGTCCAGTCGTCTCAATGAACTTGTGGGAAAACATAAAATCAAGATCTAAATAAGAAGAGGGTAACTCCATATCACCCTCACGAATGTCTATATCACGAAAATTAGCTAAGCGGGTTGCATAAATTCCTCCAAAGAAATCTCCGTTATGCCTATTCTGATGCAACCTACGAGCTATAATGGCTCCCAAATGATAAGATTGGTCTCCTAACACAGCACTCCTGAGAATACTGAGGTCAGGGACACACATGTGACATGCCTCATCCTTAGCATTAATACATCTACCTATGAAGAGAGCAAAATAATGTATAGCAGGAAAGTGAACACTCCCTATAGTAGCTTGTGTTATATCTCTAGATTCCCCCACAGTTATTCTAGAAAGAAAGTCTCTATATTCGGATTTAGGGGGATCCCTAACATTACCCCAAGATGGAAGTTTGCAAGCAGAAGTAAAATCCTCTAAGTCCATGGTATAAGATTTGTCATAAAGGTCAAACATGACTGAAGGAGAATTACGCGAAGATGAAAACTCAAACCTCCTCACAAATGAACTTGTGAGATCATGATACTGGGAGCATTTGTCAGCTTCAAAGTCCTCAAGACCGGCCTTACTCAAATATGTGCTAAATTCTTCTTTGATTCCCACTTGATTCATAAAATTTTCCGACGGCCATTCACAAGGCCTCACAGGAGCGTCTCTTGGTGGTTCCTCGTCAGCATCACGTATTGCAAGTCTGGGACCTTGCTTCCTTGAAGGACCACCTTGGAACATCCTCCTAAGCATATTGTTTCCTTTGAAAAATTTCTGAAATTTTTAGTAGCTTCAAATAAAAGTGAACCAACTTCAATAAAATTGGTAGTAACAACTCCCGCAAGTGCCTAGAGCCTATATAAAGCATTGGAACCACTTGGAACCATATAAATTTGACATGCAAGCTCAAGAACATCGTCACCTATGCAACACAAATTTGCAATGAATAAAGCACTAGAACAAAAACTAATTGGACCAATGGAGGAGTCACATACCAAGGAACAATCTCCCCAAGCAGTTTTGCGAGAGGTGCTTTGAGCAAGGAGATCGAAAATTGCAGCAACGGGGGCTGGAACTCGTGCTTGAGTTGGTTTTTCGTGTTTGTGTGAGACAGAGGAAGAAGATGGGTGCAGGGATAAGTGGAGGAGGGCCACCGTGGGCCCACGAGGCAGGGGGGCGCCCTCCACCCTCGTGGCCAGGTGGCAGCTCCCCCCGTGGTAATTTTTGCACAGTAAATTCTCAAATATTCCCGAAAAAATCATATTAAATTGGCATGGCATTCTGAGGACTTTTATTTTCGGGATATTTTTATATTGCATGGATAAATCAGGAAATAGACAGAAAAATACTATTTTAGTTTATTTCTACTAAATAACAGAAAATAGAAAGAGGGTACAGAAGGTTGTGCTTCTAGTTCCATCCATCTCGTGATCATCAAAATGAACCCGCTAACAAGGTTGATCAAGTCTTGTTAACAAACTCATTCCGAATAATCCCGGGACCGGAGAAATTTCAAATAACACTAAGTTACCTCAACGGGGATATGAAAATCCCCAACAATAAGAATATCATACTTTTTCTTGACAGTAGGGAGAGGAAATTCAAAACCTCCAAATATAATCGATGGAACTTTTCCAATAGAGTTGATACTATAAACTTGAGGTTGTTTCCTCGGAAAGTGTACCGTATGCTCATTACCATTAACATGAAAAGTGACATTGCCTTTGTTGCAGTCAATAACAGACCCTGCAGTATTAAGGAAAGGTCTTCCAAGAATAATAGACACACTATCATCCTCGGGAATATCAAGAATAACAAAGTCCGTTAAAATAGTAACGTTTGCAACCACAACAGGCACATCCTGACAAATACCGACAGGTATAGCAGTTGATTTATCAGCCATTTGCAAAGATATTTTAGTAGGTGTCAACTTATTCAAGTCAAGTCTACGATATAAAGAGAGAGGCATAACACTAACACCGGCTCCAAGATCACATAAAGCAGTTTTAACATAATTTCTTTTAATGGAGCATGGTATAGTAGGTACTCCGGGATCTCCAAGTTTCTTTGGTGTTCCACCCTTAAAAGCATAATTAGCAAGCATGGTGGAAATTTCAGCTTCCGGTATCTTTCTTTTATTAGTAATGATATCCTTCATGTACTTAGCATAAGGATTTGTTTTGAGCACATCAGTTAATCACATACGCAACAAGATGGGTCTAATCATTTCAGCAAAGCACTCAAAATCCTCATCATCCTTTTTCTTGGATGGTTCGGAAGGAAAAGGCATGGGTTTCTGAACCCATGGTTCCCTTTCTTTACCATATTTCCTAGCAACGAAGTCTCTTTTATCATAATGTTGATTCTTTGATTGTGGGTTATCAAGATCAACAACAGGTTCAACTTCTACATCATTATCATTACTAGGTTGAGCATCAACATGAACATTATCATTAACATTATCACTAGGTTCATGTTCATCACCTGATTGTGCTTCAGCATTGGACATAGAGATATCATTTGGATTATCAGGTGGTTCAGCAATAGGTTCACTAGAAGTTTGCACAGTCCTATCATTTTTATTTTTCTTCCTCTTAGAAGAACTAGGTATATCAATATTATTTCTCTGAGAATCTTGCTTGATTCTCTTAGGGTGGCCTTCAGGATACAAAGGTTCCTAAGTCATTCTACCAGTTCTAGTAGCCACTCTGACAGCATAATCATTTTTCTTACTATTCATTTCATCAAGCACTTCTTTCTGAGCTTTAACTACTTGTTCTACTTGAGTGGTAACCATAGAAGCATATTTGCTAACAAGTTTAAGTTCACCTCTAATATCATCCGTATAATCACTCAAGCATTTAATCATAAAGGTATTCTGTTTTAATTGTCTACCAAAATAAGCATTAAAGTCATCTTGCTTAAACATAAAGTCATCAAATTCATCCAAGCACCGACTAGCAATTTTAGTAGGAGGGACTTCAGCTTTATCATATCTATAGAGAGAATTTACCTTTACTACCTGTGTCGGGATATCGGGAGGTTCTTCAGTAAATAAATAATTGAGATCATACACTTCTTCAACATGCGGTAAATTAAGACCATGTATTTCTTCAATAGGAGGTAAATTCTTAACATCTTCAGCCTTAATACCTTTTTCTTTCATGGATTTCTTTGCCTCTTGCATATCTTCGGGACTGAGAAATAGAACACCTCTCTTCTTCGGAGTTGGTTTAGGAATAGGCTCAGTAATTGGCTCTAGAACTGGCTCAGGAGGTGCCCAATTATTTTCATTTGCCAACATATTATTCAATAAAATTTCAGCGTCATCCGGTGTTCTTTCCCTGAAAAGAGAACCAGCACAACTATCCAGGTAATCTCTGGAAGCATCAGTTAGTCCATTATAAAAGATATTAAACATTTCAGGTTTCTTAAGAGGATGATCAGGAAAAGCATTAAGTAACTTGAGAAGCCTCCCCCAAGCTTGTGGGAGACTCTCTTCTTCAATTTGCACAAAGTTGTATATTTCCCTCAAAGCAGCTTGTTTCTTATGAGCAGGGAAATATTTAGCAAAGAAGTAATAAATCATATCCTGGGGACTTTGCACACAACCAGGATCAAGAGAATTAAACCATTTCTTAGCATCACCCTTTAGTGGGAACGGGAATATTTTGAGTAAATAAAGGTGGCGCGATCTCAGATTATTAGTAAACAGGGCAGCTATATCATCTAACTTACGAAGATGTGTCACAACAGTTTCAGATTCATAGCCATAAAAAGGATCAGATTCAACCAAAGTAACTATATCTGGATCGGCAGAAATATCATAATAATCCTGATCAGGAACACAGATAGGCAAAGTAGCAAAAGCAGGGTCGGGTCTCATTCTACCTCTAAAAGATTCTTTACTCCACTTAACTAGCAACCTATTACGTTCACGTTTATCCTGGCAAGCAAGAACAGCTTCAAAAGATTCAGCATTAAAAAGATAACCTATCGTGTTCAGGTTCAATAATTTCTCTTTCTCTAGACCTAGCAATTTGCTCATCAAGAAATTCACCAAGTGGCACAGTAGTATCAAGCATAGAAGTAGTTTCATCATAAGTATCGTGCATAGCAGAAGTGGCATCATCAATAACATGCAACATATCAGAATCAATAGCAGTAGTAGGTTTAGGTGTCGCAAACTTACTCATAATAGAAGGAGAATCTAGTGCAAGGCTAGATGGCAGTCCCTTACCTCCCCTCATAGTTGAGGGCAAAATAGTAGTTCGATCATCTTTCAAGTTCTTCATAGTGTCCAGCAGATATAAATCCCAACTGACTCAAAGAATAGAGCTATGCTCCCCGGCAACGGCACCAGAAAAAGGTCTTGATAACCCACAAGTATAGGGGATCGCAACAGTTTTCGAGGGTAGAGTATTCAACCCAAATTTATTGATTCGACACAAGGGGAGCCAAAGAATATTCTCAAGTATTAGCAGCCGAGTTGTCAATTCAACCACACCTGGAAACTTAATATCTTCAGCAAAGTGTTTAGTAGCAAAGTAATATGATAGTGGTGGTAACGGTAACAAAGTAAAGACAGCAAAAGTAATATTTTTGGTATTTTTGTAGTGATGATAACAGTAGCAACGGAAAAGTAAATAAGCGTAAACCAGTATATGGAAACCTCGTAGGCACCGGATCAGTGATGGATAATTATGCCGGATGCGGTTCGTCATGTAACAATTACAACATAGGGTGACACAGAACTAGCTCTAGTTCATCAATGTAATGTAGGCATGTATTTCGTATATAGTCATACGTGCTTATGGAAAAGAACCTGCATGACATCTTTTGTCCTACCCTCCCGTGGCAGCGGGGTCCTATTGGAAACTAAGGGATATTAAGGCCACCTTTTAATAGAGAACCGGAACAAAGCATTAGCACATAGTGAATACATGAACTCCTGAAACTATGGCCATCACAGGGAGTGGTCCCGATTATTGTCACTTCGGGGTTGCCGGATCATAACACATAGTAGGTGACTATAGACTTGCAAGATAGGATCTAGAACACACATATATTCAGGAAAACATAATAGGTTCAGATCTGAAATCATGGCACTCGGGCCCTAGTGACAAGCATTAGGCATAAAAAAGTCATAGCAACATCAATCTCAGAACATAATGGATACTAGGGATCAAACCCTAACAAAACTAACTCGATCACATGATAAATCACATCCAAGCCATCACCGTCCAGCAAGCCTACGATGCAATTACTCACGCACGGCATTGAGCATCATGAAATTGGTGATGGAGGATGGTTGATGATGACGACAGCGACGAATCCCCCTCTCCGGAGCCCCGAACGGACTATAGATCAGCCCTCCCGAGAGAGATTAGGGCTTGGCGGCGGCTCCGTATCGTAAAACGCAGTGAAACTTTCTCTCTGATTTTTTTCTCCCCGAAAGCCAATATATGGAGTTGGAGTTGGCGTCGGAGGGCCACCAGGGGGCCCACGAGGTAGGGGGCGCGCCCAGAAGGGAGGGGCGCCCCCCACCCTCGTGAACAGGGTGTGAGCCCCCTGGCCTTCATCTTTGGCGAGGATTTTTTATTATTTATTCTAAGATATTCCATGGAGTTTCAGGTCATTCTGAGAACTTTTGTTTTCTGCACATAAAACAACACCATGGCAATTCTGCTGAAAACAGCGTCAGTCCGGGTTAGTTCCATTCAAATCATACAAGTTAGAGTCCAAAACAAGTGCAAAAGTGTTTGGAAAAGTAGATACGATGGAGACGTATCATGGGCCCACCTGTCATAAACCCAAAGGCAGGTGCACTAAGTCAATGAAGCTGCGTCCATATAGTACTGTCGTGTATATGACTAATATATAGTGGAGTGGTTTTCTTATTCTCTCCGTAACAATCGTTTTAAATTGTGTAAGTACGAAATGAAACTCTTTATTTAACGTACGGTGAAGAAAACTACTACTACTTCTGATGAACTAACGATCCACGCCCACGCGTCCTGGACACACTTCCTGTCCTTCACGTGCATTACACTACCCTCCCTTAAGTGAATAACCACACATGCGCCAAATTATCAGAAATGTGTGAGAGTGTGTACAAATAAAGAATTTTAATTTCAATTATCGGAAAGGTTTGATAGTATTACAAAGTTTGACTTCAGTCAAATCTAATATGCGGAGTAAATAAAAATGGAGGGCTACTACGTCCACCCGGGTTTTTAGTCCACACCACTTTTTAAATCAAAGTTAATAGCTGGACAAATAAAATTACAGGGGAGCTGGAGACAAAGTTGTGAGAAGTCTTAGAAATCAATACAAAACTTATGCTCTTAGTACCAATGTCGATCCTTCTTCGAGGAAACATTTGGTTCATAGCCAATTGTGTGATAAAATTGCACCAACGTGAAAGACGACTGCGTCTCCAATGCAACCACGGTGAACTGACGAAGGATATCATCTTTGTGCATAACAAGCAAAGAGCATTGATGGAAGACAACTTGTTTTTCATTGAAAATCGATTAGCTTCACCAGCCGACGCAACCATGAGCATCGATAGGTCATCAAGCTCGAGGAAGGAAGAACCACGTGGCAGAGGATAGTAAGGCGGAACAATAATGGCCATCCAATTTTGTGCAGTTCCACTAAAATTGAGGAAGACATGCCCGGGTATGGAGATACGCATTGTTGTTTCCAAAAATATAAAAAAGGGATATAGTGTTGTGACTTTGTTTTACAAGGTAAGCAAAGACATCTCAATTGTCAATAAGAATTAATGAAAAGTACACCAACAAACAGAAGCATCATAATTATCTTGATGTGAACTAAACCAGGATACTGAAGAAAAAAAGCATTTCTTCATTTAACCAGTGATAGTACTACCACCATATGGACAATGACCGCACAACCACCTTGTACTTTTTGTCGAAACAACATGTATACCTCCACCGAGGCATAAATCAAGACAACTTTTCAAGTGTCATTTCCTCTATAATAGTACTAGTAGGTGATGTTGGACCAGCCGACGAACCCTAACTACTATACATGGGGAGCTGGGGAGTAGTCACATAGAAGAAAACCCGCACGCAGCGACCTGGGGAGCTGGACCAGTACAAGAAGTTATACCTCAGGTGGGCGAGATGTCATTTAGGCGGGCGAGTGGGATCTGCCCACACGACGGCAGTGAATAAGGGCACGGAGGAACTTCGTCCGCGCCAGCGCCGGCTCCGAGAGGACGGTGCGCATCGGCTTCCTCCGTCGCCGACGGCGAAAACGTCAACGTTGCACCTCCTCACCTCCCACAACGGACGGGATTCAGCCGGATCTATGACCACCGGTGAGGAGAGAGATAGAGTGGACACTGTCATCTTGTTTTGATATGGAGAGGGTGAGAGAGTGAGACGCGAGAAACTCTATCAAACAAGAGGCTATAATGGAGTAAAAAAATCTCTCCATAGCAGTGGTTTTAAATAGAATACGCTCGTTCCCGGAAAAAAGAAACGAAAACTGGCGGACAATTTTTTAACGTACCAAGAAAGAAAACTCGATTAAAAACAAGCCCCCGCTTCCAGGTCGCGAGAGTCGTCGCGCACACACACATAGACATAGACATGCATATCCGTGTTTACGTAAAATTCCATTTCCATCTCCATCTCCAATCATATTTGTCCAACTGGCACATTATTTACATTGTTAATTATATACGCAGCAATATTAACGTACATCATCTCTTGTTTGCGGACATCCGAACCGCTGCCATGGCCGGTCCTGACCAACCCGAACCCTCGTCATCACCCGCGCGTGCTTCCCGCCCGAAACAGTCAGTGCCACATTCATGCCCGGCCAAAGCGGACGCGACCTCTCACTGGTGCCGGCATTGAAGCGGCGCGTCGGCCGAGAGAGCGTCGCCCGCGCCGCTTCCGGGTGCACGCGACTGCTCCGCGTTCAAAGGTCACAATAGCCGGCTACAACATGCATGTAAAAAGTTCTTGGGAGTCCATGCTACAGCTAGCTGTCCTCCCCCAACTCGTCAATCTCTTTCAGTAGTGCTAGTACTCCATGGCGCGATCCATCGACAAGCAGGCGGGAAAGTTATCGTATACTCGGTTTGCGGTGAGTGGCATGCCGAGCGATCGTGTGGGGTCAAGCCATGGAGGAGGGTGAGACACGAACACGGCAGACGTGATTTAAACGTTGGTTTTGCTCGATGGCGTGATCCAACGAAACGAAAAGTTGGTTTCTCTCCATTTTCATTTTTTCTCTGGAAAAACGGAAACTTTCCACTCCATTTTCATTCCTATTCCAAGGTTGCCCCGTTACAACATTCCATCAAATACAAAGGAAAACTAACACGCATGCTGATGCATCTCAATGATTCACAGATCATAGCCAATATTTACTTCACAACTAAAGACAAAAGTTGTGAGAGCGTGTATGAAAGAAAAACTACTGATGGGGTCACTATGACTTAAACCCTAAACCCTAAACAGGATTTAATTTCCTGGCCAGGTAGAACCTGTCAAAGGAAAGACGGCTGGCACCCTCGGATCATACGATGCTTTTATGCAGTTCCACTAAAATCGACCTGAGCATCCCTGATGGCAAAGATATTGAAGAAGTGTGATTAGAATAATAGTACTGGCACTAGTTCATGAGACATAAACTCATCACAAGTAGAAGCCGGTAGACGTAGAGAAAGATCGACATGGAGATGGAGCTACGACAGTGGAGCAAGCCGGCTCCAAAAGGAAGATGGACTACCTGGGACGTCGGGCTGTAGCTAGAAGGGCGGTTGGGACGCGGCATCGGCCCATACCGCGGTGACCCCCGATTGGGAAGCACCGACTGTGGGTTTTCTCCCTCGCCGATGTTGACCGCGTCTACGCAGAACATTGTTCCCTTCCCCCAGATGCGGAATCAGGCCCGTTGTTCTATGCTTGTGAAGAGTCTAACCTAAGCAAGCAGGCTTGTAGCTTAGGCTCCTGCTAGTGTATATACACTGGTTTTCTTTTTCTCTCCATATCAACCATTTTATATTGTGTACGTGTCATTGAAGAGTGAAATGATGGTTGCTTCTTCCGACTAACTTACTGTGTGATTTGACTGCTCCTTAGTGGCCCCTACACGTACTCCCCCTACGTGTATGCAACAGTCACACGTAACATGGATGCAAAAATGCGCGCGACGCCCTAATGCATGCATGTCCGAGCACACGACGGAACACACACGGTCACGCTCAAGTGCTCAACCTACACGTGCATGCACACATATACTCAGTCAGGTTGAGCTAATGACTGTATAAACACCGAAAATATATATATTGAGCGCAATTAGTGTATTATGAAGTCTACTGACCGTATTTTTATAAATATACAGTGACAGGCAGTGTTTTATCTCATTTGAAATTAAGCCATATTAACCGGAGAGGAGGCAGTATGGACTAGCATTACTTTGTTGTGTCCCGTCAACTTGCCGAACAAGGAGAAGGTTGAAGGACGGGAGAAGCTTACGCGCGGTGGCTCACAGGACAAGGAGAAACTTTTGACTAATGCAAGCTCTCCCTCGCTTAGGCGGTGGACGTGCAACAATTAATTTGGTGTCAGATTGCTAGAAGCATACACTATACTACTAGTACTATTATTGTTCGACTTCACGAATAGGTGAACAACCAAGCGCAAAGTTTACTAGTAGTACTAGTACTACTACTATAGTATATAGAGGTATGTACTATACTAGTACTAGGAACCGGATGGAGGAGCGTCTGCACTCTTATTATGATTTTAAAATGTGATAAAGCAATCTTCAACACATTTGGTTCTCTTCGAGGGCTCTCGCATGTGATAATGGAAGTTGATTGCATGGAACACTCGCCACAATTCTTGCTTAATTCTGGCTCATATCCTGTTACAAATAGGAGCACTTGGTAATATTTCCTCTTTCTTTGTTATTCAGCATGTAAACAGGTCAGCAAACCTTGCGGCGCATCTTCGTGCGAACCGTGCTTGCTGTACTTTAAATGTGGCCGAGAGCTGGCTTGATGAAACACCTCGCTTCCTATTTCTTTTTTTGTGGGGTACCTCGCTTCCTAATGACCAGTGTCTTGGCTGCTTATATATGAATAAAGCTCTCTCATTTATCTGCAAAAAAGATTAAGCCATATTAACCGGAAAGGAGGGAGTATGGACTAGCACTACTTTTTGGTGTGTCCCGTCAACTCGGAGAATGAGGAGAAGCTTGCAGAACAAGGTGAAGATCGCTTACGCCTTTTGACTAATGCAACCTACCTCGGTGGACATGCATCAGTCCATTCGGTGTCAGATTGTTAGAGGCATACACTATAGTACCCAACATGCGGAGTACCATCATTGTTCGACTTCACGAAGAGGCGAAGAGATAAGCGTAGTAGTACGAGTAGTACTACTACTAGAACCGCATGGTGGAGCGTCTGTACTCTTATTTTTTTGATCTCTGATAACGTACACGTTTATTCCGGAGCAGGGCGGAAAACGGCACCCCAACATGTAATGATGATAACGATCAACCAACCATGCTCGAATATATCTTGGCCTTCGTGCGAGCCCGTCTGTGTGTTCTCGCTCCTCGTCTCTCTCAAGGAACGGCGGGTTAGCTCTTTGCCGTCAATTGAGATCGGTTTCCTCACACTCCTGTCCCACATGTCAGTGATATGCCAAGAGGAGGTGCGTTGACCGACTGGCCATACGAGTACTTGGTTTTGCACCTTCATCCGTCACAGTTTACAGGGTGCGCTTCATTATGATGCATTTCTCTCAATGCATTTCCACCACCAGAGAGACTTTAGACGCGTTTGGTTTAATGCTCAATTAATTAGGGCGTGGTAACCGCAATGAAGTCCACAATTTTCTCTCGATGTACTCCCTCCTTTCCGGTTTATAGGGCTTATCTCAAAATTTTAGTTTTTTCCATTTTATAAGGCTCAATTTGGTTGTTTTCCATCACATGTTTAGATTCCAAGGTGCATTAAATCATTGCATGCAAGTATTAAAAGAAAATTAACCAAAGAATGTACTTTATGCATGCATGCATTGCAATTAATGCATTGATAAACATAATTTTTTGAGGAAAACAAGAGCATTAATTAGGTGCTTTTGCAAAACTACAAAAAGTATTCCACCACTCGCCATCTACCTTGATTGGTGAGATTTTTGAATTGAGCACTATAAACCGGAAGGGAGGAAATACTACTATGGAGTGGAGTAAGTGCATGCATGTGTGTACCCGGGGTGGAAGCACTACATGCATGTGTGTATGCATTATTCCCTCTAGTAATAGACGCTGTGCTATAACTACCAATGCTATTTTTCAGGCCGATCGCTAGTCGCCTTGGTCCCACAGATTTTTTTCTTTTTCTGAAGCGCGCTCTATAAACAGTGACGGATGGAGTAGTATGAGCGGATTCAAAGAAGAGTGTATTGATGGTTGCTTCTTCCGAGCAACTTAGAGTGGGAAAGGTAGGGCTTATGATTTGACTGCTCATTACTCACTATTAACGCGGCGCAACGAATGGGCCGAGTCTCCCATGCGGTTATGCACTACCCCCTCGGTTCTTAAATATACTCTGGAGTATTTGTCTTTCTAGAGATTTCAACAAGTAGCTACTCAAATATTTGTCTTTTTAGAGATTCAAATGGACTACTACATACAGATGTATATAGGCATATTTTAGAGTGTAGATTCACTCATTTTGCTCCGTATGTAGTCACTTGTTGAAATCTCTAGAATGACGAATAGAGTATTTAGAACGGAGGGAGTACACATACGAAGCAAAATGAGTGAATCTACACTCTACAATATGCCCATTTGAAATTTGTAAAGAGATAAATATTTAGGAACGAAGGAGTATAATTTTGTGCATGGCACATGGACCCGGATGCTGAAGAGGCTTCTGGCAATGCTATCAAGCTTCCATTATTTGTTTACATAATTGACGTATTATACAAATAATTTATCAGCGACATGAAATTGTACAATGGTGTGAGCTTTCAACTTTTGTTTCGTGTGTCCTGCCATCGATGCTCTTTCAGAAACAATAAAAAACTAACTTCCTTGCTAATGCATGTCAATTATTAGCAGATCAGAGCTAATATTTACATCACAACTGAAGACAGAGTTGTGAGAATGTGTTAAATTAAAATTGATCCACGCTTTCATTGGCAGCAACATCCCCCAGCTTTGTCTAAATCAACAAGGCATGTTGGGAAAAAAGTAGCTGTCTGGAGCATGCAACATTCTGATCATTTTGTGCAGTTCCACTAAAATAGAGTTGAGCGTCCCTGTTCCAAAGATATTAAGTGTGATTACGATAACAGAGGACTGCTGATAAAACAATAAACACACAAATAGAAGCCGATCACCTTTGCAGTTTCTCTTAGGACTAACTAGTTGAAGAAGATTAGGCTCGGAGTTGGATGAGGAGGATAGAGCAAAACCAATCTCCCTTTGTGCAGTCACGCTGAAATGTAGAGATGTTGCCCGTGTGACATTTTAGTACAACTGCACAAAACACTCTTAAGAAAAAAGTGATTTGTGCAGTTCACCAAAAGGTCGCAATAGCAACGAGGTGAAATGGATAGCCCTGTTTGCAAAAAAGAGGTAGAAAGGAAACAATTACTGGCCAATAACGGTTGATGACACATGCGACGACAAAAAAGAAGCATATTCCTTGTCCTAAGGGAAGATAACAACACAGTTGTGTTTGTCTAAAACGGTGTGAGGACGAGATTGCAATATGGAAAGTACGCCGGACGAGCTACGTTTTGGGAAAAGAACTATGAAAGATCCACATGCAGCGACATAGGAAGACGGGCAGTGGAGCAAGGCCAGAGGGGATACCTGGAGGTCGTCGGGATGTAACTAGGTGAGCGGCGGCGGGCGGAATCTGCCCATACTGCGGTAGCGAGCAGGTGGCGTAGGCCCTGCCGCGCCGGAGCTTGGTCAGAGAGAACGGCGTGTACCGCAGATCGGGACGTGCCGCCTCGGTGCCGTAGAACAGAGAAACGATGCACTTCCTCCCTTTCCCCCGGCAGACAGGATGTGGCCGGATCAGTGACCAACGGTGAGAGAGAGAGGCCACCGCACTCCCTTTCCCCCGGCGAACGGGATGCGGCCGGATCGGTGACCAACGGTGAGAGAGAGAGGCCACCGCAGCCTTGTGTGAGATACTCTGAAGATCGAGAAACCAGGCAAGCAGGCTCCATTGTATATAGTGGAGCGGACTACCTTTTTCTCCATAAAAATCATTTTATATTCTGTGTACGTGCCATTGAGCGCTATAACTTTATTTAAAAATAACGCGGAAACTCGTCAAGTCGAACTTTGTTTTGTGCACGCGTGGTACACGACCTCCCTAGGTAAACAACCACTACAGGCGTTCAAATTAGCACATGGGCTGCCATTTCGTAAAGAAATGAGCTCCACCGTGTACCCGCGCGGGTGTGGCTGGGCACGAAGCATGAGTACGTGCACGGTGCACCTATTCTCTTCTTGTATACGTACACCACCTATGTGGGTTGTGTGAGAGAGATACAAACCTAGAGAGAGATAGTGTGTGAGTTCGTGA
>NC_041381.1:59109724-59227119 GCF_002162155.2 Triticum dicoccoides | reverse complement strand
AAAAATGTAACATATGCAATGTGTGTGAAATAGAGTCCTGGATATAACATATATATATATATATAGTGGGGGCGATCCACGAGAAGAGAGTGGAGGTATCATCAGCTTGAGGTGTCCATAGAATAGAAGAGAGGGATGATGTGTGTGTGTGCGCGCGCGCGATCGATAAAGAGTGCCATCGAATTTGTGTGTGCCCATGTCAAAGATATAGAGTGGCTGGCCTACTGGAACGTGAGAGGGGACATGTGCAGTTTGTCTCTGTGGCATGGATATCTACCTGCAGCGCTCGACTATCAGTGTGTGGTGGGGGAAGAGGGAGGCCAATTAACTATAGAGGTACAATGGCTGGTATATGTGTGGAGGAGGAGAGAGGCCTACCTCATGTATTAAGGAGATCGATCTGCCTCATGTATTAAGGGAGATCGATCGGCATCCATGCATATGTGCTGGAGAGGAATAAGGTTGGGAGAGAGACAGAGCTAGAGTGTTGGAGGGGGTGGTAGTGGAGTTGCTTCTAACAAATGGTGGGATAGGCTTTCTAGACAAACAGAGGGCACACCCACAATATCAATAAGAGAGGAGATGGCTGCTTGTTGCTATCTGTGCACGTGCGTGTGAGAGACGGGTCAGGAGGCATGCACGAATGATGAGGGGGGACGATATGGCTGTGGTAAGCACACATAACTACATAGGAAGATCAATGGCCCTTTGTTAGAGAAAGGAGAGACATAACTTGTGAGGTACGTCGATCGATGGGAGGGATAGTTAAAGTCGATATAGGTATACATGCATGTGTGTGTTATAAGAAAATGAGGCGCGATGAGAAGGATAGAGAGAGAGAGGGGTGCATCTAGGAGGTGGTATGAGAGGCATACTATATCGAGGGGGAAGGAGTGTGTGAGTACGAGATCGATGAAAAGAGTGGTGGGAGTGAGGCATGGACAGTGAAAAGAGAAGAGCAGAAGCTTGTGTTTGTGCTAGGCACACTTGGATAGAGAGGCATATCGATCGATGTGTGCCGTAAAGAAGGAGCTGGGTGGTCTACACACACCGTGGGTGAACGACCTAAAGTGAAAAGACGAATTTGCGCGATGGAGCTAGAGAATGCTGAGGGAGGGTGAGAGGGATGCTGGCGTGTGCATGCACGAGAGAAAGTTAGCGCTAGCTACAAAATAAGAGGATTGTGTGGGTGTAAACAAATAAAGATCATACTTCATTATAAAAAGTGAATTCAGATATTTGAAGAATTTATCATAGTGTTTTAAACCGACGCATGTGTGAATATATATAACGGTGATACACATGGTGTGGTTATGAACATGTTATACTACATATAATATACTTTATCTCTACTCTTATAAAAAAAATGGAGTTGTTGATGATGGTGTGCCTGCCATCCTACAATATAGGCCGTCCGATTTATATCTGGCGGATAGGAAGGAAACTATGGCAAGTTTGAAAAAAGATACCCACACCCCTCTCCATATTTGCAAATTAGGCCCCTTGATCATGTTGATGTTCTGTTGTTCTGTGGAACGCATGGGCATCTTGCTAGTACTACGTATAATACATAGAACATTGATTATAATTTGGGCTAATGTGTGGCTTTTGCAGCTCAGGTCTAAGTACTTGTCATAATGTAGGGGGCGGGGCATTATACTTTGTGTGATAAACACGGTGTATGTATGGAACATGGTTTAGATTATCAATATATAGTTAGTACATCAAATGTACTATTATTTGGAAGCAACATCAAGTGTATTCAAAAAATAGAAATCGAGTTCATGTAGTACACATAGTTCATACCTATCTCTATAGTAATCATGTGGTGTGTTATTAAGGTAATACATGAATGATGGTTGAAATTGGCAACAATCATGATTGTAGATTCTTATTGAAATAGAGAAACGAATTCAAATTTAGTTCGAATTGCAGCGGTAGTATAGACATTTGGAATGCACTAAAATGTTGGTATATATGAGTAGGTTACATGCATTATACAGCAAGCGAAATTTTTTAATCGAACATAACATGGATTCATACTCCCTCCTTCCATCTACATAGGGCGTAATGAGATTTTTAACACCGCCTTTGACTATTGACAAGATTAATAGTACATGACATGCACAATGTGAAAATTATATCATTAAAAGAACCTTTCATAGATGAATTTAATGGTGTGCTTTGCGTAGGTGGCATGTCATATATTATTGCTCTAATATTTGGTCAAAGTTAGCATCGAAAAGCGCATTAGGCCCTATATAGATGGAAGGAGGGAGTAGCTTTGAATAGCATTTGTATAGTAAAACGGGGCAAGACTCTCTCTTTGTGTGGTGTGAATAGTTTTATTTTTTTTGTTTCTTTTTGGTTGAGGGAAGTGCGAATTGATTTGGTACGTACAAGTACAATATTACTACACGTTAGGCTTGTCCCTAAAATTCAACCCGCATCTTGTTATATCCCGAAAATTCAGATATCGTGCTCCCAAAACTGGCGCCTTCACAACCCGCGCCTTGCTATCCCGAAATTACAACGCGCGCGAAAACTCCCACCAGCTGCCAAATCCCGACACGCGAAATCCCCCTTCTAACCCAGAGCTGAAAGGGCCACTAGTTCAAATCGGTGGGGGGTACTTTTGTAACACACCCTACATTTTGGACAAGCGCATCCCTAAGTCATGCTTCACCCCCTCCCATCGCCCCCTTTTTGCCATTCGAAGTCCCAGGCCGCCATAACCTCTCCGCTCCAGCCGCGAAACCCCACCCTCCTCTGTCCGCCACCTCACCGCTGCCCAGCCGGAGCCTCTTCCCCGACGACGTGGTCCACCGCAACAGCTCGACGCCCCTCGTCCACCTCCCCGGATGAGGATCCGCCGTCCATCTTGTCTTCCCACCGGTTCAGCCGCCCCGTCCTCCACCTCCAAGGAGCTGCTCCGATGATTGCCTCATCTATTGCGACTGCTCCATCCCCACAGCGCCGCCTTAACCTGCTCCACCGGAACCGCAACATCGTCACCGACTCCTTGGACGAAGCCGAGGCCTACTCGGCGCCACCAAAGAGGTTGTACACTCATCGCATCGCACCTTCTCCTTAACTCGACATCCAGGCGCCGACGGTGCTCCATCCCGCACCCCCATGGAGCGGCTAGCTTGAAGCCGGTGCCGCGGGCGACATCTCCATGGCGGCTCTCCCCTAGTGCGAGGCCCCTTTGGTGGCGGCGTCCATACCAGTCGGATCTGCTGCTGCTGCTCCAGCTCTCACTCAACCGCTCGCTCGCCCAGCTACTACTGCTGCTCTCCCCCTCGCTCGTGCTGCTGCTCTGCTCCGATTTAGCCACACTTCAATCGACTGAATCGACTTTTGGGTCAGTCGATTTTCAGGGGTTGGGGGTGCTCGCCGGAGTTAAGGAAGAACCACCCGCAGCGGGGACGGGGGCTCGCCGGAGAGGTACCCCACTATCTATCTTAGGGTTCAGGGTGGGGGGAGGGGGCGGGGGCCTAGAGGGCTGGCCGGAGCGGCGGTGTGGAGTTGTTTCGGGGCGGCGAGGCGGCGCTGGGTCCGGCGGTTCGGCCGGTGGTGGCTGGCGGCTCAGGGGGGTGCAGGTTGAAGATGAACTGCATGCCCTCCCTAAACTACATGTCAAGTGCCTCTCTGCTACCATTGCGTTCAGTTTCGATAGTAGCATTCAGATTCCACAGTAAATTTCAGTTTCGACAGTTAAGTTCAGAGTCAACAGTTTTTACCTCATCTGTTGTAGTCAGGTGGTTTTTGGTGATGTAAATTTTACATCCATTTTACATCATGTATTGGAGATGCTATTAGAATCCCACTTGAGATTGACGATGTCTGTCTTGTGCTGCTTCAGCCTTGATGTCTTACGGCTCACCGGAGCTGCTCCAACGACAGAAGGATCCATCACAACAGAGCAGTGCCCTGGACACCGTCTACAAATTCCTCAGATCTTCCTCCACACCTCCGACAGCCACCTCTGCCTCAACTGCTTCAGCGACCAACCCAATGATGCTGAGGTCGACACGGCTATGGCAAAGAGGTTGTACACTTTTTGCATCACTTATTACTATACATTCACGTCGATCCATTAGGGCTATTTTGGTTCAACGGAAAAACATAGCAATAGGGAATTTTCCAATGGCACTCTACTATTCAATTATTCATGCATTTTGTTGAAAGGAATAAAGCAAAACATCCACCTGGACCTACTTTTCAAAATCCTATGCATGAAAACAAGACCAAGTGCATTAGTGCTAGAATAACATTCTAACTGTACACGCTTTCATATGGTTTCACTTTATTTTGGTCATGTTTCTTTGCATTCCTCTGCTCTTCCAATTCCTGTAAACCAAACACCCAAGTTCACAGAAATCATGTGTTTACAAATGCTCTATTTACCATGTGCATTCCTATCCTATTCCGATGTTTTTCCTATCCCTGCGTTTTAAGAATCATGCAAGCCAAATGAGCCCTTACAGAATTACTTCAGTGACAGGTACGTGTCGAAGGGAACTTTGTGTGGTTTGTCCTACTCCTGCCGTGATGTCGTCCACCTCACCTGAGCTGCTCCATCGAGAGAAGCATCCACCAAACCAGACATCATGACTCCTAACCGTCTTTCGCTCCCTCAGATCTCCTTCCCTGCCGCCGGCACCCACCGCAACGACATCAGCATCATCGACTCAGCAGATGAACCTAAGGAGTACACGGGTCCACAAGAGAGGTCGCACTCTTTTGTTTTTTGCTTATGTTATGCATTGCTTAAACATACCTGCAACTTTATCGTCCTGTTCAGCTCTTGGACTCCCAAGTCAGGTCCAAATTAATGTTCAAACTTGAGCTCTAAATTATTTGTGGGGAACATATCAAGGAAGCAATGAATAGTATGTCTGTCTAATATCTGGTTCACCTAGGATATGCCTATATTGTTCATCTTGGGTGGGAAACAAATAGTAAAGCAATCATCATCTGTATTTTTATTAATTTAAAGCAATCATCAGCCTGCTATCATTATTTTTGGATCCATCCACTGGTTGTTACCATCACTCTAAATTTCTGCATGCTCTCCTTTCATAATCTCACCATATTTTTTTCGTATGCATGTCAGATATTGTACACAGTCATGCTGAACATGTAGAGAAAAAGAAAAGAGTTTTGTGCGGCAATACAATGTCATGCAGACGCCGCTCCATGGTGGGTTCAATGGCAAACCCTCCCCACCCCTCTACAGATTGTAATCCAGAGGAAGATATCTGTTCTGAGGTGGATTCAGACGCCGCTGACCACTCCTATTTACCCCCCAAGGTGTTTTCTCTACCTTGTCATGATGATGTTAGTCATATCATGCATATGTTGCCTTGTAGTGCCTACTTTTGACATCATATATGTCATATGCTTAGTTTAGACATGTTCTGTAATGCCACCTATTTAGTTTCTATAGCATATATGGGAATTGTAAAGTCTCATGTCTTTTAGCCAGCCATAATATATGTGAAATGTGCAATGCCATCCTGTTTAACCAGGCATCATATATTTGAATGATATCTTGCCCATCCTTTTCTTCATTACATTTCTATTTGTCGACAATGTTTGTACATTAAACTACTCTTCCTGTGAATCAGTCATTTGGGTGGGAGATGGAAAAATCTTTAGTGAAAACAAGGCCTTCAGAGCAGACAGTGATACCTGCCGAAGCAGATCTCTTGTTGGGTCCCGATAGCTCCTCAGAGATGGATTCAGAGATAGATGACCAGTCCTATTCCCCCACTGAGGTGTATGCTCTAACTTGGCACGATTATACTGCTCATATCATGCATATGGTGTCTTGCATTGCTAGTTTAGATATCATATACACAATATTCAACACCATGTTCTTAGTTCAGACATCATATCGAATGCCCTCTGTTTAGCATATAAATCACATATGTGAATTAAATGATGCGATCCTGATTACTTAGATAACATGTAGGTAAATTATGTCATGCGATCATGTTTAGTTATTCATCATATCTTTGAATTATGTTATGCTATGCTATCTAGTTTAGATAGACATCATATATGTGAAATTATGTCATGCTATCCGTTTTAGTTAAACAATATACATGTCAACTATTTCATGCCCTCTTTTTTCCACACTATCTATTGTATCTATCTCTCATACAATATCTGTACATTCAACTATGTTTCCTGTTTATCAGCCATTTGAATTGAAGCGGGTGATGCCAGTATCTAGCGGACTAAAAACACGGTATTCAAATAAAACAGTGCAACCTCTTGGTGGAGATAGCACCCCGATTGTACATGCACAAGAACTAGCCCTACCACACATAACCCAAACTCTCGCAGATTGTACCCCTACTGCGATGGACAGACAACCAGCTTCACCCAATCTAACCCCAACCCCAGCAGATAGTAACCCAGTTCCTGTTGACACAGCACCATCTCCACTGCAGAGCTCCCAAACAAGAGCAGTTAGTAAGGCAGCTCCAGTGTCCAAAGGGCCAGTACTACCACGACGAACCCCAACTCCACCAGTTAGTATGCCTATTCCTGTGGAGGAAGCACAACCAACTAGTTGTAGTTTAGCAGCTATCGCATTTGATGTTGTTAAATCGTATGTGCGTATCTTCCCATCTTGGAACTAATATACTGAAGATGAAGGAAAATGCCCGTTGCAGGTGTTTATCCAGGAGTTATGTGTAAGTAATGTTATTCATGGCAATTACTTTGCTTTGTCCCATACATCCTACCTCCATGATGGTTATAATATAGCAAAGTTTCGCAATTTTCTCTATAAAGAAGGACCGATTTGGAAACTCAGGATGAGGTAACCTATGCTAATACCTCTGCTATCTTCAAGAATGCTTGGTAGCAGTATCAGAATTACCTAAAGAAAATGTCTTCACCGGCAAAGAAACTCATCAAATTCCCTTACATTCTCCTGAGACACATTTACTGGACGATGACTGGGAACGCCTTGTCCTATACTGGTCCTGAACCAAGAATGTGGCAAGGTCTATGAGCTCATCTATTTTTAAGTACTATATTCTTGCATCTTACTGTACTCTGTCCATGTAGAACAAGTGCCTAAACTTGAAGAACAACTGTTCTAATTTAAGATTCCATTGCTATCATAGTTCAAAAAAGTGCTAGGCGTTAATTGTGCATTTTGCCACCGCCTTGCGCTTTACTGACCAAAGCGCATGCTTATGCGCAGTTATGCAAAGATTAAGCGTAGTTATGCGCAATGCGTTTTGCCAATGCCTAGAGCCTAGGCATGCCTTTTTTAGCTATGGTTGCTATCGTGCATACTGCTTTGCTCTTGTATCACTGTATTTACTCATACAAACTAATTTTTGAATTGAAGGATCCAATCAAAACTCCAATGGCACAGCAGGTCTGTTCACGCATGTTTCTTTAACAGGTTTGCTCTTATCAATAGCTCTGTTGATGTCAATTTCAATTGTGTATACAGTTGACCTCTCATATCATGCATATTACTAGCATCACAACAGAGTCAATAGTGTTTTTGTACATGTAGACCCGTGGTACCCATCCGAAATCTTGTTGTGCTGTGTAGTTTCCCACGCTTTGTATTCTTTCACTGCTGCTTTGTCTTGAACTGATATGATTTGAACCGTGTCTCTATTTTGATTTGGCAAGACAATGCAGTGACCATAGGACATAGATATATGTTTGTTTGATGCTTTTATTATGTACTAGTACTTGGCAATAGAAGAATTGGTAGTTTAATCGTGTCCACCTTACTAATGAACTGGTTCACCGAAATGAGTTTCATATACTAGTACATGCTAAATCTATTATGTGTCTGCTTGTTTGTTCTTTTAAAATGCTAACAATATTGGGGAAGAGTGCCTTATTAAGCAATGGTAAAGGAAGTAATGCAGATAAGGTTCAGGATAGTGACACATCCTTGTTGGTCTCCAACAAAGCTGATAAAACAACTAAGGAAGACTATCTTGAAGACAGTGAGACAACCCCAAAGTCCTGTCTTGGTTTAGTGTTTGAGTTACTCGCCACTACCGCTTGCACAAGCTATTCAAACTCACTGTCTGAATCAATTCGATTTCTTGAGTCTCAACTGCAAGCTGAAAGACATCGATCAGTTATGCTGCGACAAGAAGCGGAAGGACTGCAGAAGTCCCTAGAGCATTCAGATGCATACTTTCTGGTGCAATAGCAAGCGTTGGAGGATTTTAGCACCAAACAGGACAAAGCTAATAAGCTTGCTAAGCTTATTTCCAGCATAACGTTTCTTGAGCTCTTCTGAAGTTGTTTCAGTTATGCTCTTGTTTTTCTGCCGCGTTTATTTTCACTATGGCGGCGTTCTGGGAACGGGGGTCCCCAGACTTGCCTGCCTGCGGCCTGCGGTGTGGCTCAAGTGGGGGCCCAGTGCGGCCCAACTTCATCAGCTCAAGCTCAAGACCCTAGCAAGGGGTCGAGCCTCGTGGGGCGGACGACAGGAAGCTTCCTCAGGAGCAGCCTCGTCAGGCAAGCTCGCGAGGAGGCGGAGAGATCAAGGCAGGGCACCTCGCGAGGAGCTCGTGACACAAGCCATGACGATCGAGACCAGGCAGGCGCCGGCCTGCGCAGTGTCCTTGTTTCCCCTTTGGTGCAAATGGGGCAAGCACAGGCCAAGGCATCAGGCAAAGGTTATCGTTCGGTGCAACAAGACCAAGACCAGCAGAACTGCAGGATGGAGGTCATCGTGGAGCCCAGGACGGCGTCATCATCAGAGCCTTTGGCAGCCGTAGACCAACTTTAGTTAGGATAAGTGTACTAGATGTTCCCGTTCAAAATGGCCAATTGTTGGCACCCTTCCCGCTCATTATTTGGGAAGAGGCCCAGGGCCTCCCTCTATAAATAGAGCTAGCCACCATAGGGCAGAGGGGGATCGATCGGAGAGAGAGAGAGAAAGAGGGAGAGAAGCGATTTAACTCACCCAAGCAGTTCACTGCACCAACTCAAGAACAGCCCCTCACGAGGTTGTTCCCCCCTTTGTATTGTTCATCATCAGCCCCTGAGGCAATCCACCACACCACACACTAGAGTAGGGTATTACACAACAATGGTGGCCTGAACCAGTATAAATCTTGTGTCCCTTGTGTGTTCTTCTTTCTAGCCTAGATTCCTTACGAGGCCTCGAGACGTGAGCTGGTAGGGGAAAGATCTTCGTGCGCACCCCAGAGTTCGAACCTCAAGGGTCTGCCAGAACCCGAAACCAACATTTGACACGCCAGGTAGGGGTGCGCCGGAATCTTTCTTCCGCTGTTCACGTGCGATCTTTCGTCGTGTCCATGGCTGACGCTCGTCGGGCTCGCGCCGAGCGTCGGGCTGCTCTCGCCACCCGCGTTGCCCAGACGGCGCCCGTCGGCGGTCGCCCCCGTCGTTCCCCGTCGCCTGCCGCCAACACCGCCACCGGCCCGGCGGGGAACGAGCAGCGGGCCTCGTCCCTGCATCCTTCAGTGCGGCGGGAAGGCCTCATCGTCACCCCGTTGCTGACTCCAGCCGGTTCATCGTCCCACGCCCGTCGCGCCCCCACGGACGCGCATGTTGTGCTGCTCCTGGCGCGTGAGCTCCTGTACTACCGTCCCGTCGACGACCTCTACGAGGACTGACTTGCCCGCATCACCGAGCTCATCAGCGCCGCAGGGGGCTCTCCTTCGCCATCTCTCTCGCTGCCTCGCGCTCCATCCTGCGCACGAGGCGAGGATCAGGAGGTGCCTCCGCCACCTCCTCCCCAAGGAGGCGCCCTGGCTCCAAGGCACGCGGCCCCAGGACGAGAACCTCCACGTACGGCGCCTGCGCGGCAAGAAAGGAGTTGCCAAGAAATCCCTCGTCCCCAAAAAGGTACCCGCGTGCTCCCAGCACCGGTGCGCCATGACCGCATCCCTGCACCACCACGTCAAGACCCCACGCTGCTCCAAGCGGCGGCGCATGGGAATTTCCAGGAGCAAGCCCAGCACCAGCAAAGGGCTCCGGTGGCCACCGCAGGCTGCCGCGCCTTCACCCCCGAGCTATGCAGTGTCGCATGGCCAGGCAAGTTCAAGCCTGACCTGCCCCCTCGCTATGACGATACTGCAGACCCCGCGGAGTTCCTACAGCTCTACGAGTTGGGCATCGAAGCCACCAACGGGGACGAAAAGGTCATGGCGAATTGGTTTCCCATGGAGCTCAAGGACGGTGCCCGCACCTGGCTCCTAAACCTGTCTCCTGGCACGATCTCCTCCTGGGACGAGATGCGCACTCGCTTCATCGCCAACTTCCAAGGCACTCGCGACCGGCCTCCGGCCATGATTGACCTGTGCTACATCAAGCAACAACCAGGAGAGACCCTGCAGAAGTACATCCAGCGCTTCAACAACGCTCGCCTCAAGATCCCCAGGGTGACTGAGGAAGCCATCATCTCAGCCTTCTCCGATGGCGTGCGTGACATCAAGATGAAAGAGGAGCTAGCAATCCATGAAGACCTGTGCACATCCCTGGAGCTATTCAACTTGGCGACCAAGTGCGCCAGGGTTGAGGAAGGGCGCCTCTCCCTCCTCGAGCTGCCGGCTGCCGATCCAGAAGATAAGAAGCCCAAGGTCAAGGACGTGAAGCATAAGGGAGCTGTTGTGCTCGCAGCAGAGCCAGACACCAAGCGAGGCAGGGATCAGCCTGAGTCATCCAAGGGTAGTCGGTACTGCGTGTACCACGACCTCCACACCCACAACACCAACGAATGCCAAGAGCTCAGGGCCGTGCGAGATGGGCGTATCGGCCGACGCCCCGAGCGCAACGACGGGGGTATGGACGAGGAGGAGGAAGAGGTGGAGGATGATGGGAAGACCGTGGCCCTCGCCAAGGGTGCCGTGACCGACCTCGCGAGGATCGTTGGCAAAACCAGCCTCGCGAGGGAGGTTTGAGGGATCAGCCTCGTGAGAATCGCCCGCACAGCACCGCAGGCCTCCCTCCTCTGCCACCACCTCCAAGGAGGAATGAGGACCAGCATCAGGATGAGGGGGCTTCCAGGAGCCGCGTGCAATCGCTTGCATCCTAGGCAGCGCCCAGGCCCCAGCCTCACAACACATCTTCAAGCAGTTCGCTCGTGAGGTGAATGCAGACCTCCGCAAGCTTGAGGCCACGCGCCCTCTCAGGTGGTCTGCATGCGCTATCACGTTCAGCTCAGCGGATCAGCTCAAGTGCGCAGCAACGACCGGAGTCCTCCTGATGCTTTGCTCCCCAGTCATCAGCAATGTGCAAGTCACCAGGACCCTCATCGATGGTGGAGCAGGACTCAACATCCTGTCCGTCGAGACATTCAACAATCTCCAAGTGCCATATGATTAGCTTCAGCCGACCAAGCCTTTCTCAGGAGTCACTGATGGTTCCAGTGTTCCGATAGGGCAGGTTTGCCTTCCAGTCACCTTTGGGCAGCGCAACAACTACCGCACCGAACTCATTGACTTTGACGTCGCCCACATTCCCCTTCCATACAATGCCATCCTCGGGTACCCAGCCCTGGCCAAGTTCATGGCAGTGACTCACCATGGCTACAATGTCCTCAAGATGCCAGGAAGCGGTGGAGTCATCACAGTACCTTGTGAGGAAAGGGATGAAGTGTGTTCTCTTGAGCGTGCCTTCCAAGCCGCGGTGATCAAAGACCCGGATCATAGGAGTGGAAGACTTCCCGAGGCGGTCCCCAAGAAGAAGAAGACTTCACCTGGCCCAAACCCTCAAGAGGCAGGCATCTTCGGAGGTGTTGCGTTAGGATCCGCGCCCGTTCAAGGGGCGCCACCCTCTGTCGCACATGAAGGCACGCCCGGCGCACTCCTCGGGCAGGGCTCGGGGGCTCTTTGTCGGAGAGCCACCGACTTTGCCAAGGTCACAAGGGAGGCGCTCGGGCACCACTCGGAGGCGTGCCTCAAAGCACGTTTCCCTCAGGAAGGTATGAGGCAAGGTGGTCCAAACCCTCAGGAGTTCATCGCGAGAAACACTCAGGAGCTACAGGAGTCAAGAGTCATGCGCGGCAGCCGCCGCCTACCCGCCGCAGCCCCCCATCCAGGCGAAGATGGCGGGCTGCGCGTCTGCATCGACGTGCCAGGGCTCAACCGAGCCGCATCTCAGGGGCGTCTCCGGCCTTCGCGCATGGGGCGTTGCGAGGGGTCACCTCACAGCTACGTTCTCATGCCTTTCGGCCTGCCGAACACGGTCACCGCTCACCAGCGTCTGCTGAGGAGCATTCTGGAGGCTCAGGAGGTCAGGCGTTGCTTGGTCCTGGCGGAGATGGAGATGGTCCCCGAAGATCCACATGTGCCCCTGGAGCCTCCCGAGGCTCCTGGTCCCGGGATCTCATGAGGGTCGACCTCCTCACCATGCATCATCCCCTACTTCAGCATCACTTCATCTGCAACGGTATCAGGTGACATCTTTCCAACGTTCCATTTTCAGCTGGGAGCGCCCACAGGGCTGCATCATTCCCAGGTCGAGTGGGTCCGTCCCTGCGGCATGTATCCGTTTTGCTTATGCTCTTTACCTACCTTGTTGGGGGCACCCCTCGGGCTGCATTATCCCCAAGCTGCTCGGGCCTGACCCAGTGGTGTTTGCTCTTTCTACATCTATGTAAATTGATTTCCTCCTTCATGCTTAACATGCTTGACCTAATCGCCTGCTCGGATGACACCTACCTTTGGAGCCGCTCGCTCTGGCATGGCACTTGCGTACGGGTTCGTCCCTGCAACGCTGATAAATCTGAGTGGCCGAGCTCTAGCCGCGGCAGCCCCGCAAGGCGCCACCTCACCAGGCTCTCAGTGCCCCAATCACTCGCTCGGAGCGACCAAAGGTTGGCTGGCAACCGCACGATAGACCTTGTTTCCCCTCGTGATTGGTATGCAGGACTCACTCCAGGAGTAACGCTGGGGACGTCGTGAGCTCTCTCTCCCTCTCTCCGGCATGATCGGCTTGCACGTTAAAAGGGGGGCGCCTGAGCATCACGACTCATGGGCTCTTACTGGCTCTCTAGCCCTTACCCCCTAGCCTTGACCCACGGTGTCGTGACCTGTCATACCAGCGGCGGCTGAGCTTGCTCGAGGGCCTGGACCTGAGGACGTAGGGCATGAAGGAAAGTGCGGGAGAGAGGGAAGAAGGTCACAAGGACCTAACCCAGCAACACCTCGCTGCCGCCACACAAGCAAATCATTTCGCCAAAAACCACTCCAAACCTACAAGATAAGTCACGCAGGACTGAATCGACTCAGCGCTAAACCCTTGCCTACTGCAGCTCTGTCACGGCAACGTTGCCTACCTTTCTTGCCCAGCGGAGGCTTCTTGAGCGCTAAAGGGGACCTCCTGAGCATCGCGACTCAGGGGCTCTTACTAGACCTTGGGCCGCTCACCTCCTGGCCTTGACCACGGCATCGCGACCTGGCATACCAGCGACGGCTGAAGTTTGCCTGGGGACCGGGACCTGTCGACGTAGAGCACCAAGCCCTCGTGAGGAAAGAAAGGGGAACCGATCCGGGACAGGACAAGCATCTCGCATCGATCCATAATAAGGATATAATATTCACAAAAGATATGGCCAGCGCCTTACATACCCCCGCGCGGTGGTACTTCGATTCCTTGCAGGGAACAAAAGGTGCTAATCCTAAGGAACACTAACTACGCCATCATTAACAGTGGGCCGTCAGGCGCCGACGCCAACCCCATCCAGATCAGTGGCATCGGCGGCCTGATGCAGCTGCCCTGCTCCGGGCACGACGTGAGCTCGGAGGCTCCTAGTTGTCGTCGCTCGTCTCCGGAGTCGCGTGGAGCTTGGCGGAGTCGCTGGACCCACTGGCTCCTCCGCTTCTACCTGAGGAGCTACCGGGGAAGCGGTTGGCAGGCCTGGTCCTGCCACGACGATGCTCCGGCCGCCTCCCTTGGGGCAGCATTCTAGCAGGCGTCCTTCCGCGTTGACGACCTTGAAGAACATCAAGGAGGCGCCATCGTATTCGAGGTGGATTATGTGGGCGCCCCCTGTCCGGCAGACCCGGGCGATCTCGCCCCAGCCGCGGGTAAGGAAGACCTTGCCCGGGGCGACAACCTCGACCTCCGCCCCGGTCGCGGGGGTGTTGCAGTCTGCGTGTCGTAGCCAGAGCTCCCGAGGCCCCCTCGGCGGAATCTCGAAGGCGAAGGAGGGAGGAAGGCGAATCCAATATCGAGGAGGCATGGCGGCGTGAAGCACAAGCTCGCGAGAGGAGCCCTCGGCGTGGACTCTAGGGGGAACGACGCGCACCACCGTAACTCGCCGGCGGCGGTGGCGACACCGTCGGTGTCACTCCATGCCTTCTTCTCTAGGGCCCTCGATTCGGGCATACAAGGGCAGCGGAAACCCAGACGGCGGCCGCTCGTACCAGGGCGTCGATGCCTCCTGCCGAGCACCCTCATCTCGGCGGAAGAGGACTGGCCGCTTCTTCGGCGGAAGCGGGCTGGGACCCTCTCAGGGGGCCTTTCCCTTCTCTTCTGTAGTAAACCGGCGGATTGGTGCCATTGGCGTAATGTGGAGTAAGGGCGAGGTAGAAGAAGAAAAGGAGTAGCAGGAGGGGATGGACTGGAAGGGCTCGTGCCGTTCCGTGCTTATAGCCAGAGAAGGCCAACCGTCGGCCACCACCATCGCAGGTAATCATGACCCATTTTTGCATGCAGGGACTTGTCAAGTCATGTAGTTGCCGAGGCATCGTTGGGAAGCGGGGACGCCCACGTCCAATCAATCGCCACGCGACGCCCAAGGCCGCAGGCTATTGGGGCCCACGACGCTTCGTACTTGCCCTTTCGCTTCTCTGCTAAGCCAAGTCCGGGCGCGCCTTGGGCCCGGGGGCTACTGTCGGCGTTCTGGGAACGAGGGTCCCCAGACTTGCCTGCCTGCGGCCTGCGGCGTGGCTCAAGTGGGGGCCCAGTGCGGCCTAGCTTCATCAGCTCAATCTCAAGACCCTCGCGAGGGGCCGAGCCTCGCGGGGCGGACGACAGGAAGCTTCCTCAGGAGCAGCCTCGTCAGGTAGGCTCGCGAGGAGGCAGAGAGATCAAGGCAGGGCACCTCGCGAGGAGCCCGTGACGCAAGCCATGACGATCGAGACCAGCCGGGTGCCAGGCGGGCGCCGGCCTGCGCAGTGTCCTTGTTTCCCCTTCGGTGCAAAGGGAGCAAGCACAGGCCAAGGCATCAGGCAAAGGTTACCATTTCGGTGCAACAAGACCAAGACCAGCAGAACGGCAGGATGGTGGTCATCGTGGAGCCCAGGCCGGCGTCATCGTCAGAGCCTTTGGCATCCGTAGACCAACTTTAGTCAGGATAAGTGTACTAGATGTTCCCCTTCAAAATGGTCAATTGTTGGCGCCCTTCCCTCTCATTATTTGGGAAGAGACCCAGGGCCTCCCTCTATAAATAGAGCTAGCCATCACAGGGCAGAGGGGGATCGATCAGAGAGAGAGAGAGAGAGAGAGAGAGAGAGGGAGAGAGAAGCGATTGAACTCACCCAAGCAGTTCATCGCACCAGCTCAAGAACAGCCCCTCACGAGGCTGTTCCCCCCTTTGTATTGTTCATCATCAGCCCCCGAGGCAATCCACCACACCACACATTGGAGTAGGGTATTACACCACAACGGTGGCCTGAACTAGTATAAATCTCGTGTCCCTTGTGTGTTCTTATTTCTAGCCTAGATTCCTGACGAGGCCTCGAGATGTGAGTTGTTAGGGAAAAGATCTTCGTGCGTACCCCAGAGTGCAAACCTCAAGGGTCTATCGGAACCCGAAATCCAACACACTGGTGGCCAATTTTGACGACCAGTGTATGTAATATGCTGCTTTGTTCCCTATATTTGCACTGGTGGCGAACTTTGATGCCCAGTGGATGTAATATGTGTAATAGCGGTAATAGGCTAGCGTTAATTGCTTGCTTATTTATGTCCTCATTGTCTTGTTTAGTTGTTTGCTTGTAGTCACTGTAGTTCTTTTTCTATGTTTTTCTAGTGGCCACAATAGCCTATTTTTGGTAACTAGGCCAAAATAATCATGTCAGCACACAAACTGTTATAACCATGGGCCTCCTGCGAGCCGTATGATCCATGGGCCTTCTACGGTCGTAGGATCCATTAGCCTTTGTACGGGTCGTAGGATCCATGAGCCTTCTACGGGCCGTAGGGTCCATGGGCCTTCTACGGGCCGTAGGATCCATGGGCCTTCTACGGGGCGTATCATCATTTCGCCAATCATGGGACGTACTATTCGTGGACCATAACGGGTCGTATTTGATAACTGTATGAAAACAGCCCAACGGTTTTTTTTACATGAAAACGGCCCAACGTATTAACGGTCTACAAACGGGCTGACTGTAATGACGGGCTGAATTTGGCCCACAAGCAGAAAATGACAGTAACGGGTCGTAGGTAACCGAATGCCGCAAATGAGCCCAAGAATAAATGGGCCCTGAGAAGGCCGAAAGATAACTTGGGTTGGAAACGACCTAGTGGAATAATGGGTCGTTAATGGGTATAAAGTGATACACTGTTCATTACGGGCCCGTTTCACCACGGGCCGTTAATGGGCCAAGAGTTACAAAAGGCCTCATATGGGCCGAAAGAAGTCATGGGCCACACATGGGCCGGAAGTTAAAACATGCTGGAATCATATTGGATGGCCCAGATGACGCTACTGGGCCTAATTCAGATAGGGCGTAACGGACCCTGGGTTATCGGGTTGTAAATGGGCTATACGCGGACATGGCATTAACAGGCTTTTCGTGGGCCGGCCCGCCACCTTTTGACCAAGTCAAATGGGCCGGCCTTTTCACAGGAATGGGCCTCTGTTGGGCCATGCCATGTGTCGACGTATCATAGGCGCCTAGGGTCCAATGAGTGGATGACATCTGTCCCAACAGTGGGCCGACACGTGTTTCCTCCAGCCAATGATGATTTTACACGTGGAAAATCCCCATTGGTCGGGACTGTTAACGGGTTATCAAATCCAAAACCCGACCCGATAGCTTAACGGCGTTCCGTTACGATGGATGCCACGTGTCGGTCACCCTTGACGAAAGCAGTTCTGTGACGCGCGATTTATCGTCATGGAAGTGGACACTTCCGTGATGACAATTTTGGTAATGTCATGGAACACTTCTACAATATCACAGGTATGACTATTTTGATTCTATCATAAAATCGTCATGGATGTACATGCATGACAAAAAATGCGACCTACCTTGACAAACACGTATCATCATGGAAGTGTATTTTTTTTGTAGTGCACACCACCAATCCAGCCAAAATCTAATCGAGGAGCCGTCCCCAGCAACAAACTTAACAAAAGACTGGAAAACAGGTCTAACTTTGACCAAGGACTTCCAAAACTAAGAGCCACCACGCGAGTGAGCAAACATCGGGCTCGAGGAAGGGAAATATTTAGCCTTAAGAATAGACAACCAGAGGGGCTGGTCCTCAGCACTCATAATCTTCCACCATCATTTGATCAACAAGCATTGGTTCATGATGGAAGTATTAAGAATCACTAACCCCCCAAGATTTTTGGACCTACACATCAACTTCCATTTAACAAAGCGATATTTGCGGCGATTATCCGCCGCGTTCCAGTAGAAAGCCCCACGGTGTTTATCAAAACCAGCATGAGTCCCAGCAGATAAGAGGTAGAAGCCCATCAGGAACATGGGGAGGAAGGAGAGACAGGCGTTGATTAGAGCCACTTTGCCCGCATTAGTATTATACCTAGCCCGCCAGAGAAGGACCCTGTTGCCCACCTTTGAGACCACCGGGGCAAATTCTTTGGCATGAAGCACGTCCGGGGATATGGGCAGGCCCAAGTATTTGAACCGGAAAGACCCCAGCTTACAATTGAGAAGATGTGCCACTTGCACAGCTTCCTACTCGTCCACACCAGTAACAATCACTTCACTTTTGGCAAAGTTAATCTTAAACCCCGACATCGGCTCGAAGCAGAGTAGAATAAACTTGAGATGGGCAAGGCAGGCATCTTAAGCCCTTGACTCCCTACCATTTTGTTTTGATTATATTTTTCATGGCTCCGGATCAAGACCATGAATAAGGTAACATGAGTGGTCACAACATCAGCAACAGATCCTTTCAAAGATGTGAGGGCTGCGATGCACATTGCGGTTGGTGTCATATGGATGATACCTAGAAGTATTTTTTTTCAAGTATCTTTGAAATTGTCAGCCATGGAAGCTCCCTCGCAGGCATAAGTGCCGATGCTCTGAATCTCTGGGCGTCGACGGGGTCTGGCGTGCACTCCACAATCATCGTCATTACTGTCTCCGCGAGCGGCAGCCATGCCCTCATCACGGCTTCCAGCGCGGCCTTGGGCCGGTCCTTGCTCTGCAGCTCCCGATCTGATACCCTCAGATTGAAGGTCTGGACAACATGATCGTGCAGCCCGCTTGCGCCGTCCACCTTCAGACCATGATCATATACCTTCCACAACCGCTTGAGCACAAATTCCACAAACATGGGCTGCTGCTTCATGCCGTTGGCCAAGGGCATAACTCAGGGTGGACGTGGCGAGCGGGCTTTCGGCCCGGCTCGCGGCCCTTTATGGACCGGACCGTACGGTCCTGGCTCGCTAAAAAACATGGCCGGTCCGGTCCGTGAAAAGGAGCCCGAAATTCGGTCGGTCCGGTCCGACAAAAGCCCGGTCCGGCTCGGAGGACCGAAGGCCCAACCCAATTAGAGCTAATATGGAGAGCCCAATACATATACATGGTGCGTGCGTGCGTGCGTGACCTAGCCGCCGTCCTCGTCCATGCCCATGGCGCCGCACGGGCTGCTTCCTTTCTCCCCTGCGTTGCCTCCCTCTCCCCGGCACCGCGCCTCTACCTCGCGCCACCGCGTCTCTACCTCGCGCCGCCGCTCGCCCTCTCCCCCGCGCCGTCGCGCGGCCGTGCGACGCCCGCTCTCTCCCGTGCCTCTCCCTCGCGCCGCCGCGCCTCAGGTGTGTCTTCTCCAGCTCCGGCCACCGTGCTGCTGCTCCAACGACCTCTCCGACACCTTGGGCCCACATGGCAGTGACTGGACGTCGCCGGGACTGTGAGGACCGCCGGTCCGCACCGAGCTTCACGCCTGCCGGTCCGGTCCGTGGAATCAAGACCGCTGCCCTGCTCGGTCCGGTCCAGACCAGACCGCTGGCGGCCGGTCCAAACGACGGCTCGGACCGGGACCGGACCGGCCCGGACCGTGTCCACCCTGAGGCATAACCTTCTTCTTCTCCTTGTCCCAGTAGTAGGCCCCGAATAGCCATCCCACCAGCTTGCTGGCCTGGCCGGGGCGCCCCATGGCCATCACGGCGGCGAAATCCTGGATCCGGAAGCCCCATCCGTCGCGGGCGCAGCCGAAGACGACATTGCCCTTCTGAGGCACGAAGGTGTCCTCGCTGTCGTCGGCCTGCTGGGTGGGGGCGGGCCCGTCGAGGAGGGAGAAGTAGGAGTCGGAGCGCAGGGTGGAGTACACGGAGTTAGCCCCGGCGACGATGCGGTGGAGGCGCTCGTAGGCCTCCACGGGATCGAGGCGGAGGTCGGTGATGAGGCGGTCGAGCTTGTTGAGGACGAGGCAGGGGCGGAGGCGCTCGGCGAAGGCCTTGCGCAGCGCGGCGTGCGTCTGGACGCCAAGGCCGTCGACAGCGTCGACGATGATGAGCGCCGAGTCGGCCACCCGTGCGGCGGCAGAGACCTCGGAGCAAAAGTCGGCGTGGCCGCGGGAGTCGATGAGGTGGACGCGGGTGCCGTCGTGGTTGCGGAGCAGGACGGAGGCCGACTTCTGTTAGGATAATCATGACTTGACCGTGCATGCATATGGTTGTGTGGTTAAGCTAGCTATGTGTGCCTTGACCGACTCGTGTGCGTGCGTGAGTTTGTTAGATGCATGCAGCTTGTTAGCTAGCTTTGTGGAGTGGGGTTAGTAGCCGGGTGATCAATTCGTGCGTGTGTTAGTGGCCGGTGTGTGGCCGTGGTCGGGTCATGTGTGCGTGTGAGTATCGGGTATAAAAAACCCCTCACGTACTGCTTGAAGTGACGCCAGTATGAGCCGTGTGTAGCCATGTAGCCACTGTAAAGAGGAAAAGGATTGGGGCATTCGTGCGCCCGTGGCGGCGTTCGTGCGCCGACCAGAAAATCTTGTGTCCGTGTTATTCTTCTTCCACCTCCATTCGAGTGAGAGGAGAGGTAGCTAGAGGGTTGCGGTTCCAACAGTTGGTATCACGAGCTTGGTGTCTTGGGCGTGCTTGCCGTGCCGGAGGCGTGGCAGCGATGGCGGCCCTCGTCGGCGGCTGCACGGCAGAGCTCCGGGCCGTGTGTCGGCCCATGAACGTGGTAGGCGCTGTGGCGGAGGCGGCGGGCGGTGACATCGTACGTGCGGCGACCGCGGAGGCCGCCGAGGCGCTGCGTGGTGGCGCGGCGGCGCAACGCGGTGTGGCGGCGTGGAGGCACTGCATGGCGGCATGGAGGCCGCGGTGGTGCAGGGCAATAAGACGCGGCGGCGAGCCGGGCGCGACCGGTGCGTGTTATGGGTGCGCACTGGACGCGTCGGGACCGCGGGCGCGTACGAGCGTGCGGTTGACGTTGGGAGGAGGCGTATGTCGCCATGGTGCTCGAGTCCGTGCTCGAGTTCGGCTACATCCTTCCGGCGTTTGTCGCTGGCAGCTGCCATGGCGGACGCGGAGGCGGCACGCGGTGAGCGTCTGGTGCTGTCGGGCTCGTTGGGTGCGCGCGGGACGTGGGGGACGCACTGGTGTGGTCGGGCTCGTCGGACGCGTCGGGAGCGCGCGGGACGTGCGGGACGCAGAGGGACGCCGGGCGTGTGTCGCCGGCGGAGATGGAGCTCGGCGTATTTTGCCACGGTCGTGACGGAGCACGGTACGATCGGCATCGGTGCGCCAGGTCGGGTCTGCGGGCTGGGTCACGGCCGTGACAACGACAATTACGGGAGCTGCAACAACTCCAACGACGGTAAGTCAAGATTAAGGGAAGAATGTTAGGATAATCATGACTTAACCGTGCATGCATATGGTTGGGTGGATAAGCTAGCTATATGTGCCTTGACCGACTCGTGTGCGTGCGTGAGTTTGTTAGATGCATACAGGTTGTTAGCTAGCTTTGTGGTGTGGGGTTAGTGGCCGGGTGATCAATTCGTGCGTGTGTTAGTGGCCGGTGTGTGGCCGTGGTCGGGTCATGTGTGCGTGTGAGTATCGGGTATAAAAAGCCCCTCATGTACTGCTTGAAGTGACGCCAGTATGAACCGTGTGTAGCCATGTAGCCACTGTAAAGAGGAAAAGGATTGAGGCGTTCGTGCGCCCGTGGCGGTGTTCGTGCGCCAACCGAAAAATCTTGTGTCTGTGTTATTCTTCTTCCACCTCCATTCGAGTGAGAGGAGAGGTAGCTAGAGGGCTGCGGTTCCAACAACTTCATCGTGATGGCCCGCTCCTGCTCCTCCCGCAGGTGGTCCATGAAGCGGGCCTTGCCGGCCATGCTCGGGTTGAGGAGGCCGCCGCCGCCGTACGCCACCAGGTGGTCGGCCAGCATGGTCTTCACGTGGTCTACGTGCGCCATGATGCAGGTGTTGCGGACCCGGCCAGGGTCGCCGGCCGCCGCCCCCACCATTGCTAGCTCGGGTTTGGGGGCTCTCCCGCCGGGCGTGCGCGCGTGAAACCCTGGCCGATCGCCGGCGTCGTACGGGAGACGCGAGTGCGAAGAGAGGTGACCGCCCCTCCCGTGGTAGTTGGGCTGGGTCAAGGGCGCGCCCGTTTTATTTGTGGAGTGTCAATTTTTGATCCGACCTGATTACGAGTCGGGCTGTGACACGATAGTTGAAAAGTTTTTTTTTCCTGCGGCGATCTAGGGTCCCATCTTAACTGTGACGGGTGTGCGTTGCGGGCTGAGCTTGATTCGGATCCCGCCGCTAGCTGTGCTGTGGGAACGTAACTGGTGCACCGGAGCAATTGGTGTTACTGGTGCACCCGACCATGTTTCACCGCTAGCTATGCTGGATCGATCTGTTGCGTGGATCGATCCATCACGAGCGTTGCGTTTCGATCGGGGCGAATCCATCGATCGAGACAGCGAAACATCGACGTAAAGAGTTGTTGTGCTCTTCTCAATCAATCAAGATAGATGACTTAACTTTGTGCTAATTTTAGTACAAAGTTGAGTCATTTATTTTGAAACGGAGGGAGCATGTATTATGATGAAAATATGATTTCTTTCCGGTTGACCATTCGGCAAATTTTTATGTGGGCTTGGTCCGTCATACAAGTACGAAGACGATTACAAGTGACACGCGTATATTTGCCAAAAGTATGATTACTTTACAGTTGACGTTCCGGTAAGTCAACATGTGGGCTTGGTCGCCGCGCACAGCCGTTGAGAGAACTATAAGCATAAGCATGAGTAATGTATATAGCTTATGCTTGGGTCTGTTTTTTACACTTCCGTGTGTTTCCCTCCTTTTGCTTTACAGGGAAAAAATTAAATGGTCGGCCAACAATAGTTGCTCGTATAGCGAACATACCGTTCCAATAGTTGCTCGTATAGATCACATATTGTTCCTTTCAGACATAAATATGCCAGCGTATTTATTCTATGCCTTTTGCATATACAGACGGAGGTACTAACACATGCAAATATGTCGTGTCATCCTCGTGGCTGCAATTTGGGGCCTACTCTTAGAGCAACTCTAGCAGACCCTTCATCCCGCCGGCCCGTAAAACGCGTTTGCAGTTCGCGCAAAATAGCTTTTGCGGGTCGCTTGGACTGGCACAGATGCAGACCCCCAAACGGATCCTAAAAAAGTATATTCGCGAAATATTCTTTTATACGGGTCGGCTTTGCGGGGTCTGCTCTTTGCGCTGCTGCATCCCGCATATCATCAGCCCGCAGATATCAAATACAACATAATTCAACAATAAAAAACAAACTGAATTATTCCAATCAAACATAATACAATAATCATCCGCATTACAAATAATTATTCAAATAACCATAGCAAACTTAAATAGTGCAATACAAAATTTGTTATGAATACAAATACAAATGAATACAAAAATAATTCACTGTCCAGCCCTTTGCCAATGGTGCTCAATGAGATCTTCCTGAAGTTGAAAGTGGGTGTCTGCATTTTCAATCTCCTTGTATGTCTGAAGAAAAGCTCTAATGTGGTTTGGGTCTCTTGCTGGTTTGACAAGGCTACCCACATTGTCGTAAAAGAATTCTAAGTTCAATCCTCTCTCATCTTCAAGAATTATATTGTGCAGGATAACACAACATGTCATTATGTTCTTCAAGGTTTTTTTAATCCCAAAAACGAGCAGGACCACGGACAATGGCAAACCTAGATTGCAAAACACCGAATGCTCTTTCAATGTATTTTCGGGCTGCCTCTTGCACCCTTGCAAATTCACATTTTTTTTTGTTTTGTGTTCTTTGATGCTCTTGACAAATGTGCACCAAAGAGGGTATATACCATCTGCAAGATAGTACCCATTTGTGTATTCATGCCAATTGATAGTGTAGTTGCAAGCAGGAGCATCACCACTAGTAAGCCTAGCAAACAAATGAGACCGTTGCAACACATTGATATCATTGAGAGTGCCCGGCATACCAAAAAAGCAATGCCAAATCCATAAATCCTCGGACGCTACGGCCTCTAGCACAATTGTTGCATCACGAGACTTGCCACAATACATTTCTTGCCATGCCTTGAGGCAATTTTTTCAATTCTAATGCATACAATCAATGCTACATAGCATGCCAGGCCAACTTCTCCTCTCATTTGATGCCATCAATTTCTTTGTGTCATCTTCATTGGGTGCCCGAAGATACTCAGGACCGAAGACACGAATGATCACTTTCGCAAATCTATGCACGGACTCAATTGTGCTATCTTCACCAATGCGAATATACTCATCGGCATAGTCAGCCGGAATGCCATATGCAATCACCCTCATAGCTGCGGAGATTTTTTGATATGCACTAAATCCTATGCCCGCGACATTTCTTCTTTGAGTAAAATACCGGCAATTTGCCTTGCAAACTTCAACAATTTTCACAAAGAGGGGTCGGCGCATTCGGTACCTTCTCCGGAAGAGGTGCAGAGGATATGTAGGATTCTCCGCGAAATAGTCTTGCATCAACATCTCATTCCCAAGATGGCAATTCCGAGGAATGCACAAATGACCGACAGTCGACCCTCGCCTCCTCTTCCCGTGCTCGTCTTCATGCTCCTTCACGGCAAGCGCCATGAGTAATGTTTGCTGCCGGAAGTTCGCAAGCATGCTCTCAACATCGGAGTCGTCCGAATCGGATGAATTGGATAGCAAGAACTTCTCGCACGGGGTCAACTCCATCTACACGCACACCGGTGCGTCAATCTACTACGCAGCTCGCAAAAATCACAAAAAAGGGACTAACCGGTGGCGGCTGATCCTGGGCGGTGACGAGGCGGTGCGCTCGACGGTGGTCGATCCCCGACGGCGGCAGCGACGGGGGGCGGCTCTTCTCGCCGGATCTGGAGGGGCGGTGCAGCGGCTCGGTGCGGGAGGGTGTGGGGCGGCCCCGGGGCGCGATTCCGCCCGCAGATATGGCCGGAGTCACCGGCGGCGGGCGGACGGAAGCAAAGGGCGGGCGGCGGCTGAAGGAGGGGGAAAGCGCGCGGGCTGAAATGTCCCTCCAGCCAACTGCTTCTCTCCGATGCAGGGCACCGCAGCCGCGAGGGGAAACCCGCGTTTTCCCGGGTTGGGGCGGAGAATTTGCCGCGCCCCCCAAAATTTTTTGCGGGCCGGGGCGGGATGCGGGGTCTGGTCGGGCAGGCTTTCCAGCCCGTACCCGCATTTTGGCGGTTATTTTGCGGGGCGGGGGCGGATGCGGGGTCTGCTAGAGTTGCTCTTAGTGATTATTCTTTTCGTCCAATAGCATATATACCTAAATCTGATTATAAAGCCTACACCCTATGAACCAGGACCGTAGCAAAAGGTCTAGTTTGGGACAGTTACACAGTTGAGTATGTTCTCATCCCAAAGGCTATGTTGAATGGGGCATCACTATCCTAAATTATTGTTCATTTTGTTTGAAATGAGGAGAGAACACATGCTATATACATGGGGCCATTTAATGCTCCCTCGGTGAATATGAAGTTTTGGAAAGATGTGTTATAGAGACCAATACTTTTCGTTTTTCATCTGGTGAACACACCGTGATCCTGTTTGACATGTTTCCAGTGTTGGGCCTTCCTTTACTTGGAGATCCATCCAAAGAAAGTTTTCCCACAATAGATGATCTAGAACTTTCCAGGCTTATGTTCCCTGATTTCTTATCTGACCTTTTAGAAGAATTCTTTCAGCTCAATCACGAAAATGGAATTTAACTGATAAAGTTTGGTCTAACCATTTACATAACAAACAAGAATGCACTTTGACTTTTATCTCTCTTCGAGAAAAACATATGTATGCTGCAGCCTTTATTACCATCTATCTTTGCTCGTACATGGTTATTCATGGGGAATGAGGGTCTGCTAGTGGGCGATCTGATCTAAGTTGAAGCACATCGTCTCAAACACACCAATAGTGAAAACATTGAATTCTTCACTTGCTACTTTTCTGCGCTTCGTGGTGCAGTAATAATATTTTCATGTGAAGCACAGATTGTTATAGGGTGGAATCCTAAGTGAAGATCTTTCATGAATTGGAGGGGGAATCCCCAAGAACAACATGAACACAAGAGAGAAAACAAGAGGAACACTCAAGAACAAGTCCAATCACACATCCACTAGACCAACAAACACACAAGATCCACAAGGTACATGAACAATCAAAGGGAAACAAGATACATGGTAGAGTTTATCCCAAATCCTATGAAGGAGATGAGGGCTTGATGATCTAGGTAGATCCTTCCCTCAAGGGAGGCTTGAATCCCTAGGGATCTTCTCCAATGGAGGTCTTGTACTCCAATGGAGTCTTCTCTCTCAAGAGGAATCCCACATTGGGAGGTACATGAGCTAAGCTCTATGATTTGTGTCTATCCTTAGCTATCCCTTAAATGAGCTAGGTGGGAGGTACTTATAGTCTAGGGACGAAATAGAGGGAGAGGGGGATACAAAGGCAAAGCCCCAACTTGCCCGCAGGCATATTCGGAGTCGTCCGGGCACCCGGGGCAAAGGGGGCCGGGCACCCAAACCGGTCAGAGGCCGGGACTGTAGGTGGCCCGGGCACCGGGGGGTTCCAAGCCCGGGCACCCGGGGTTTCTCTAGGCGGCTGTAGGGAGGAGGCCGGGCACCCGGGGTCCAAAGCCCGGGCACCTGGGGTAGCTCCAGGCGGACGGCGATGGGGTGGCCGGGCACCCGGGGTTGGTGGCCCGGGCACCCGGGCGGGGCTGGGCTGCTCCCAGCAGCTGGGCCGGGCACCCGGACGGCCACCACCAGCGCCAGCAAGGGGCCGGGCACACGGGGTGCTCAGGGGCTGTTCCCAGCCGGCCGGCCGGGCACCCGGGGCCAGTGGAAGCCGGGCACCCGGGAGGTCCAGTGCCTCCGCGTCTTCGTTCCCTTCTCCTTCCTTCTCTTTGGGTGCTTGGGTCTCCATCCTTGCTTCCTTGCCATGATCTCCGAAGTACCTAAGAATGCATAACGTGTCCATTTGAGGTAGAGTCCGACTCTCGAATGAATTTGAGTGGAGCTCGAAGAGGAAGGAGTTCACCTCGTTCTCAATGGTGCGGGCACGAGCTCTCGTAATAGGTTCTCTACGTGCTTGCGGTGGTGGTGCGACGTCCATGGTGATAGTCGAGGGATGCTCCGCATCATCTCCCCCCCCCCTTTGGGAGAGATCTGTCCGCGGATCGTGATCTTCATCACCATGGGAAAGAGTGGGCGTTGCCGTGTAGAAGTGGACAACCACCAAGCACTTATCAAGTTGAAGCTCGAAATGGGCACTCTCCAGTGTCGCACCGTCTCATGATTCCTTCAAAAGGAGCAAGTATAACAAACACTTGGAAAAACAAATGTGGTTAGCGTAAGTGCTAGACCTGGCATTCAAGAGGTGATTCACGAAACAAGTGTTGTCATCAAGTATAGCATGTGGTGTGACAAGGGATTGTGACATGTCATGTAAGCACATAAATTGAGCACAATCAAGGATATCATGGAAACAAGCATGTAAATGTGAGGTAAAAATGCTAAAACGGTTGACAAGAGAACAAGCATCAACCTCAAGATCATAGCAAGCATGCATAAGACTCTCAATAAACGGTCGATGGTAAGCATAAGAATCATTCACAACACCAAAGAAGATGATATGTCTAAACACATGTATCAAGTGCAAGACAATCCAAGCATAATGTGCATAAGGTGTAGTGAAAATCGAGTGGCACTCAACACGATAGCAAGAGCAATTGTTCATCATGTGTGAGGCAATCAAATCAATCATGTGACAAGCAATGGGACATGGCATATGTGAAGGAATGACATGGTTGCAACCAAACATGTGATAGGAGCGAGTAATCCAAGAATTGGATGCAACATGAGAAAGCATAGAAATCAAGTCATGCAAACTAGTGGAGTGAAGATGCAACACACTAGAGGAAATCATGGCAATCATGTCATGTGAGTAAATAGTAGGCATAGGCAATGCACAAGGCATATCACAAGCATGATTGCAAAGCAAGATATCATCATAGGAATGGACCACAAAGGAAACAAGGCAAGAACAAGCAATATCTCCACCAAGCTTGCAAATACACATACAAGTAGTAGAATCAATCATCATGTGTAATGCAAAGCATGGGTCACAAATGCATGGAAAAGGCATAGGAATGAGCATATCATGCAAAGTGAACATGGCAAGATGGGCATATAAGATGTAATGGACGATAACCCATAATCATGTGAGAGCCATGTAGAAGAAATGTGCGCAGTCTTTGCGCGAAGAGAGCGGTGGGAAAGGCAATCCATGTGATACCAAGTCATCGTTGCTCTCTAGAGCTTGTTTTGTCAACTCATGGGATTGTGAGGTTGACAAGTATTCATGGGTACCTACACAAAAGAAACACAAACCAAAGAAATTGTGCACGTGGTAAATGTACACATCATCCATCATGATGTGTATGTGCATCTGTGAGTTAGTACAAGATAAGCATAGATCAAAGAAATTTGATGCATGGTATAAGAACATGTCATCCATCATGAAAGAATAGTTATTGTGTATGACACGATGGGGATGCAAATTTAGCATAGAAGTATATGACACATCAATAGCATGTTTATTCATGGGAAGCATATGGTGCACACAAGTAGTGGGATCATGCAATGGATAAGATGAGTCAAAATCTCCTAAAATGTATGAGGAAACTATGGGGGTCTCCTCATGGGCATTCATGGAAACATCACATTGAGAATATTGACAACATCCAAAACAATGCATATCCGAAGCTAGGTGGTCATGGCATGGCATATGAGATAAATGATGCAAAGGGAGCATATCAATATCATCACAGGAAAAACAAATGCCAATAACCACGGGCTTGTCACCTATGCCATAAGTGTAAATTGGGTTTAATTTGATGGCATATGCAAAGTCACGATGAAGAGATTGTAAATATGACATATTGTTGATCTCATGCATAGCATATGAAGTCAAGCGGATTGTTGAACATGATGTGACCAAGAGAATTATCACAAGAAATCCTATGTAACATGGCATCACAACTAATAGACTCCTCATCGCAATCATCAAACTCATCATAAATGGGTAAACCATCGCATGGGGAAGTCACACTAGCATGAAGCATGGTAATAGGTGGATCAACATCATGCAAGCAATTAATACTAAGGATGTCCACTAGTGGGACTAGAGAATCACCTTCACCTATGTTACCTTGTGCATTCCACTCAAGTGGTGTGGGTGAGGTGTCAAAGACCAAATGGTGGTCATCATTTTCATCTTGATGGAACCATGTGGGTGGTGCATCATATTCCACCATGGCCATCGTCTAGTCCAAAGGGAGGACGAAGTCGTCGAGGATCGGCACGTCATCGTAAATGGGACCTAGCACCAAATGAGAAGACACAATAGAGGTAGAGGTTAAGTTATTAGAAATCGAAATGGCCTCACATGCCATATCAACTACCTCACACTCTCCATGTGGTGGTGGCTCACTCACTCCCTCAAGGTAGGTGCACTCAATGTCACATATGGTGGAGTCACTCAAATCACTCAAGTGGTGGTGGTGGTAACTCTCCTCACATGGGAATTGGGGCAACTCATCATAGATGGGGCTAGTGGTGAAGTCACTCTCACTCTCAATATGGTGGCACAAGTCACTCAAGTCATCAGACGTCGCCGTGGTCGAAGGGAAAATCCCATGCTCAACCATCTTGTAGTCGTCGCCGTGGATGAAGGCCGAAGATGGCACATCATGACTCTCGTCGTGGATGAAGGCCGAAGATGGCACATCATCACTCTCGTCGTGGATGAAGGCCGAAGATGGCACAACGTCCAAAGGCAAATATGCCTTGAGAACACTCGAGCGAAGATGCCGAAGTGGTGGTAGTAGTCGTAGCTCCGTCTTGTTGGTACTTGTCTAGCAGTCTTCTCTTGTGCTCACGAAGTTTGGCCGTAGCTTGATGTAGAGCCTTTTGGGACTTGTAGGTGTACGCATCGCGAGCATCTTCATCTTGATGGTGTTGTAGTGCTTGAGCTCGATGACATTCCGAAGATTGGCCACTTGAGAGTCACCGCCTTGAAGATGACGAAGGGGGAGAAGACTTGTAGTTGGCCACCGTGTCTCGTACTTGATCCCTTTGTTCGGCCAACTTGGTGTCGAGGTAGTCCCTTATCCTTGCTTCATTTTGGCGAATGTCGATGGCGAGTCGCTCAATGCCTTGCATTGCTCATTGTAGTCCGAATATGGACGTTTTGGAGATGTGGTTGTTCGCGTTGTCGTTGTCGTGGAAGACCGGAGATGAAATGCCTTGCCTATCCATCACAAGACTCGAGTAGAGGTGAGTAGGAAATGAGATAAACAATACCAAGTTACCTTTTCCCAAAGTTGAGGATGTATCCCGTTTCACTCAATGTGAGATGAAAGAATAGTGGAATTGGTATCGGACTTGTTCACTCACACCTATCAAGTAAAGCTTATGGTGGAGCTCGGTGAGGATAGTGGCACAAAAATTTGATGCAAAATGTTAGCAAGATTCAATAATGTTGGAAAAGATTCACAAATTCGCAATTGAAACAACTAGACAAATAGCAGTATGTGGCACAGGGAAGCACACACACGGATAGATAAATGGGGTCGTGCAACCAAGGAATGAGCATAAAATGTGGAATCCACGGAAAACGCTCGTGTTGCACAACTCAAGAGAGATGCTAGCACGATCGCTCAATAGGCGGATACGACACTTGTGCACAACCTATAAGATGGAAAATGTATGAGCCTTCGATCCCAAGCATGATATGTTTATGACGTTCCCGATGCTCTTCTCAAGGTGATCCAAGATGGTTGGATATGACAATCTTATGTGCAATGTGGTATGATGCTATGGATCTTGCTCACGAGCTCTTTGCTCTCTTTTTGCTTAAAAGCTTATTCTCTTTGTGTTTTTTTATATGGCCACTTATGCACAATGCACAAACCAAGATAGCAATTGTGTATATGCGGGAACAATCTTGTGACACAAGGGATGATATGATGATACCAAGATGATATCAATATGATATGGTATGTATGCAATGGAAGGTACAGATCACTAATGTGCACAAGTAACGTTGCCGGCAATACTCAAATGGCTAGTCTCGATAGGCAAGTGATGCAAAATGGACTAAAGGGTTAACAATGTAATGGCAAGAATGTACAATGAAGGGATACCATGATACCAAGGTGATACAGAGGTTACTGTTCTTGCTTACGGTTAGGTTGTCAAAATGGTGAAGTGGTCGATGTCGATGATGACCTCGTGGCGATGATGAGTGGCGGTGTTCTTGATGTAGATACCAAGATGATGTAGACCCGTCCCTAACTAGCCGAAACACCTTAGGAAACGGTAAAAAAAAATGCAAACTCAAAATCTCAAGGAAAATGTCAAATGGTGGTGGCGGAATGCGTTGGTGGTTCAGGAGTTAGCAATGCGGAAATGGTGGTGGTGGTTGATGACTAAGCGACCGTCCCTAAGTAGCCGAAACACCTTAGGAGACTCAAGTCACCCCACAAGTAACCACAAATGCTATGTGGATCAAAATTGGGTTAGGTTGCGGAAAGCTAAGGTGGTTTTGCGGATGATATGGTGGATGGCCTATGCAAAGGTGCCAAAATGCCAAATTTTTTATGGAGTCAAATGGTGGTAAAACCAAGATGAGCAGCTCGGGCACGTCGCTGGCTTTTCAACGAGCCAAAAAACACCCAAATCGGAGTTCGGGAGTGAAAGTTATGAGTGAAAACGTAAAGTGCACGCGGCTGATTCTGGGGGTGCGGGTGCCCGGGGGTGGAAGGTGCGGGCACCCGGGCTGGTCCGAGGCAAACAGCCCAGGGGTGCGGGCACCCGGGGTGGTCAGCGGGGGTGGGCGGGGGGCTCCGGGTGCCCGGGGTTTGAGGTCTGGGTGCCCGGGGGTGTCGGGTTTGGGCGGGAATTCATGGGAAAATGGAAAAATTTGATGGATTTCGTGGAGATAAAGGTGGAGATGGATGGGGGGAATGCTAGATCCACTTGAAACCAAGCAAATCCATGGATCAAATCCAACAAAATCTCATTAAACCAAGAAGTCACAAAAAAATGGGGCTATTTTTGGTGGGGAATTTTCGAAGTTGGGAAAGAACACACAAAATTAGGCTAGAGAACAAGAAGAGGGGGGGCTCCAATTTCATGAGAAACCATGGCTCATGATACCAAGATGTTATAGGGTGGAACCCTAAGGGAAGATTTTTCATGAATTGGAGGGGGAATCCTCAAGAACAAGATGAATACAAGAGAGAAAACAAGAGGAACACTCAAGAACAAGTCCAATCACACATCCACTAGACCAACAAACACACAAGATCCACAAAGTACATGAACAATCAAAGGGAAACAAGATACATGGTAGAGTTCATCCCAAATCCTATGAAGGAGATGAGGGCTTGATGATCTAGGTAGATCCTTCCCTCAAGGGGGGCTTGAATCCCTATGGATCTTCTCCAATAGAGGTCTTGTGCTCCAATGGAGTCTTCTCTCTCAAGAGGAATCCCACAAGGGGAGGTACATGAGCTAAGCTCTATGATTTGTGCCTATCCTTAGCTATCCCCTAAATGACCTAGGTGGGAGGTACTTATAGTCTAGGGACGAAATAGAGGGAGAGGGGGATACAAAGGCAAAGCCCCAACTTGCACGCAGGCATAGTCGGAGTCGTCCGGGCACCCGGGGCAAAGGGGGTCGGGCACCCGGACCGGTCAGAGGCCGGGGTTGTAGGTGGCCCGGGCACCCGGGGGTTCCAAGTGTTGGGGAACGTAGTAATTTCAAAAAAAAAATCCTACGCACACGCAAGATCATGGTGATGGCATAGCAACGAGAGGGGAGAGTGTTGTCCACGTACCCTCGTAGACCGTAAGCGGAAGCGTTATGACAACGCGGTTGATGTAGTCGTGCGTCTTCACGATCCGACCGATCCAAGTACTGAACGTACGGCACCTCCGAGTTCAGCACACGTTCAGCTCGATGACGATCCCCGGACTCCGATCCAGCAAAGTGTCGGGGATGAGTTCCGTCAGCACGACGGCGTGGTGACGATGATGATGTTCTACCGGCGTAGGGCTTCGCCTAAACTCCGCGACGATATGACCGAGGTGGAATATGGTGGAGGGGGGCACCGCACACGGCTAAGGAACGATCACGTAGATCAACTTATGTTGTTGTCCTAGAGGTGCCCCCTGCCCCCGTATATAAAGGAGGGAGGGGGGAGGTGCGGCCGGCCAGGAGGGGCCCGCCAGGAGGAGTCCTCCTCCCACCGGGAGTAGGACTCGCCCGCTTCCTTATTGGAGTAGGAGAGAAGGAAAGAGGGGGAGAGGAGGAAGGAAAAGGGGGCTGCACCCCTTGTCCAATTCGGACCAGAAGGGGGCTGCGCACCTCCTTCCTTTCAGCCTCTCTCCTCTATTCCCGTATGGCCCAATAAGGCCCATATACTCCCCGGCGAATTCCCGTAACTCTCCGGTACTCCGAAAAATACCCGAATCACTCGGAACCTTTCCGAACTCCGAATATAGTCGTCCAATATATTGATCTTTACGTCTCGACCATTTCGAGACTCCTCGTCATGTCCCCGATCTCATCCGGGACTCCGAACTCCTTCGGTACATCAAAACTCATAAACTCATAATATAACTGTCATCGAAACCTTAAGCGTGCGGACCCTACGGGTTCGAGAACTATGTAGACATGACCTAGAACTATTCTTGGTCAATAACCAATAGCGGAACTTGGATGCCCATATTGGCTCCTACATATTCTACGAAGATCTTTATCGGTCAAACCGCATAACAACATACTTTGTTCCCTTTGTCATCAGTATGTTACTTGCCCGAGATTCGATCGTCAGTATCCAATACCTAGTTCAATCTCGTTACCGGCAAGTCTCTTTACTCGTTACGTAATGCATCATTCCGTAACTAACTCATTAGCTACATTGCTTGCAAGGCTTATAGTGATGTGCATTACCGAGAGGGCCCAGAGATACCTCTCCGACAATCGGAGTGACAAAACCTAATCTCAAAATACGCCAACCCAACATGTACCTTTGGAGACACCTGTAGTACTCCTTTATAATCACCCAGATACGTTGTGACGTTTGGTAGCACCCAAAGTGTTCCTCCGGCAAATGGGAGTTGCATAATCTCATAGTTACAGGAACATGTATAAGTCATGAAGAAAGCAATAGCAACATACTAAATGATCAAGTGCTAGGCTAACGGAATGGGTCATGTCAATCACATCATTCTCCTAATGATGTGATCCCATTAATCAAATGACAACACATGTCTATGGTTAGGAAACATAACCATCTTTGATTAATGAGCTAGTCAAGTAGAGGCATACTAGTGACTATATGTTTGTCTATGTATTTACACATGTATTATGTTTCCAGTTAATACAATTCTAGCATGAATAATAAATATTTATCATGATATGAGGAAATAAATAATAACTTTATTATTGCCTCTAGGGCATATTTCCTTCACCAAGCCCGGGCACCCGGGGTTGCTCCAAGCGGCTGTAGGAAGGAAGCCGGGCACCTGGGGTCCAAGGCCCGGGCACCCGGGGTAGCTCCAGGCGGGCGGCGATAGGGGGGCAGGCACCCGGGGTTGGTGGCCCGGGCACCCGGGCGGGGCTGGGCTGCTCCCAGCAGCTGGGCCGGGCACCCGGGCGGCCACCACCAGCGCCATCAAGGGGTCGGGCACCCGGGGCTTTCCAGGTCGGGCACCCGGGGTAGCTCCAGGCGGGCGGCGATAGGGGGGCGGGCACCCGGGGTTGGTGGCCCGGGCACCCGGGCGGGGCTGGGCTGCTCCCAGCAGCTGGGCCGGGCACCCGGGCGGCCACCACCAGCGCCATCAAGGGGTCGGGCACCCGGGGTGCTCAGGGGCTATTCCCAGCCGGCCGTCCGGGCACCCGGGGCCGGTGGAAGCCGGGCACCCGGGAGGTCCAGTGCCTCCGCGTCTTCATTCCCTTCTCCTTCCTTCTCCTTGGGTGCTTGGGTCTCCATCCTTGCTTCCTTTCCATGATCTCTGAAGTACCTGAGAATGCATAACGTGTCCATTTGAGGTAGAGTCTGACTCTCGAATGAATTTGAGTGGAGCTCGAAGAGGAAGGAGTTCACCTCGTTCTCAATTGTGCGGGCACACTACAAGAAATATGTCAACTTATGACCACCACTATTGGTCACTGAAAGGTCACAAATTTCCATTTATGACCTTTTTGTGACCAAAAACAGAAGGTCAAAAGCTGGGCGTCGTAAACTGACTATAGCGACCTTTCTTCTGGAATGGTCAAAGACTTTTACGACCAAAATATTCCTACTGTGGCATTTTGGTCACTAGCAACCTCCCCAGGCCACGTAGGCATCTAGCGTGGCAAGCTGATGTGGCACAAGATTCAGCCCGGTCCGATTCAGTTTTCTACATGGGCCTAGCCCATTAATTCAGCCTTTTAATATATATTTTTCTGTAAGTTACACGGGCCAAGCCCATTTCAGCCTTTTATTTATTTCTGGGCCGGGTCTTTTAACATTGTTTGGGCCATTATATTTTGGAGCTGGTCCCACTTGTCATCTTCTCACACACTAGGCCCACTTGACAGAAAATTCAAAACTGCTTAGATTATTTTCATAAGTGAATCCCACAAGTTAGGTTTCCATTCCACACGTTTTCAAATCACGTACATAATCAATATTTCAAACAGAACAATACAAATGTAGTTCATCAAATAAAACTAACTAAGTCTACTACAATCTGTACATAGTTATTACAACCCAGATATGCCTACTATTACAATATTACAATATTTACATTCTATTACAATCAAATAGAAGAGACGACTCTTTGCTGAGTAGAGCTATATGGTTTCGAACTTCATTTTGTAGACCTGGAGCTCCTGAACACAAAGACAAACATCATTAGAGATTAGAGTGTACACATGCTAGGTCTAGCATTGGTTAAAAATAACTAATAATCACATGACGAATCCATGCTATGCAGCATATAAAAAGAACCTACCAGGGAGGCCTTGATATAAACAGGGGTACGTGTAAATATATGTGTTCACAGGCTTGAATACATCGCCAAGAACTGTAAGTACAGAACATGTAACATGGTGGCTACATAAACAGAACGATATGTGGCATGCTTAAAAGTCTGAGCCCGTGCTATGCCTATATATAATCAGGTGCAGCTTAAATATACGTGGGCACATACTGAAAGGAACAAGATAGCATGATGATATTCGATCAACTAGATTTGGGAGAAACCTGATCGAGCCAACACAAAAAAGAAATAGAGCAAGATTTGAGTTGTACCTGCAGTGTGTTACTTATGGTGGAACTGGAAGGAGACTTGCTCGGATTTAGTCAACACGAATTGTAAGTGTAAAGCAGATCATCTTGGCTGTTACACACGAAAAGAAAAGACAGTGTGTTTTTTAGACTGCACAGTCAACAACAACAACAAATGTACAGAATGTTTAGGTACACAAGCATGTGTAGAAAGCATTAAAAGTTCAATCTGTTTGGTAGAAGGAAAACTAGAGTTGAACTACCCAGCCTCATACATATATACATACAGGAGCAAAATTTGATTACACAAGAAGGTAGCTGGAGTGGTGGTGGACGAAATGAAAATCAACGGCCACGGCTCAGCGAGGGGAGGAGCTCAATACTGAAGTTTCACAAAACAAGAATTTCATTAATTTGAGAGTGGGTTTTAGTAGCTCAAGCTTAGTTAAGTTAAGCACTTAGTACTAAATAGCAGCAACACTTGAACCATAACATGTCCAGAAAGGAAACAAAACATGAGACAAGTATTGATAGCAAGTCCACGAAGGACATCCGATGGTTTCAGCCACATCCTAATAAACCTGCAGCATTCTTTAGCACCTAATTATCAACAACAAATCAATGGCCACATGAGCACCACCACAACAAATCGACACTAACACTTCGCCCAAGCAAGGAATCAGCTCACACACGCAAGATGATGATTGCATACATACAAATCATGTGCTGGCAGAAAAAATCCAAGCAGGAGCTCATCTTCTCTCTCTGTTTGGTAACTAACAACCTAAATAAAATAAAATAAAAACATGACTTGTTCATACAGATCCCTCTAAAATTCCTTGGCACAAGTGCATCACATATTCATCAACTTAGCAGCAGAAGAGCACATGAAGAATGGGAGGGAGATGGAGGAGCTACCTGCCGCGGTCACAATGGAAGTAGAGGAGCAGACCCCTCTCCCCCCCCTCAAGCAGGATAGGGCTGCCGGCTGGGTGCACCCCTACTCCTCGAGCAGGAGACCCCCTTCCCCTGATGCTGCTTGGCGTGCCGCATCACTAGTCACCCTGCACACAGCAAGTTTCAGATGTTCAAAACAGATCAACATGTTGAGCAGTTACGAAATCATGAGAAAGAAGTGGGAGGGTGGATCACGATGGTCTCACCTCGTTACCGTCGTCCTCATCCAACCCCGGCGACCAAGTACACATCCAAGCCAGTTCACGAATCCATGGGTGCTAGCTTGCCTACCAGCTCCAGCATTGTGCCCCTGGATGCCACAAAAACAACCTGACTTATAGGCATAGATAGAGAAGATCAAAAGCGAAACAACACACTAATGCTACAATGCCTCGGGGTATAATTTTAATATAGCCAGCAACACTTAAAAGAAATAATATCTATAGATGATTCCATACAAAGTAGAATAGTTGTACTTGGCAATGCACACTAGCTAACAGAATGTCCACAATAAATATTTTGGCTAAACTACTTTCCTTGAGAGCTTCACAAATTACAACAATGATTCATCTCACTATTTCTAGAGGTTGCAAGGAATCTACCCAACCCCTGTTGCGTGGAACTAAACCCCGAGCTCCTTCCTTATTTAACAACCTGAAGTATGCATGCTGCAGATTTGTACAATTTCTAGATTAAACAAACTCCTTGTGTACCTTAACGGATTAATTAACAGTCCATTCATGTGCTCAAATTCCAGGAAACTTAGTCCATATTTCCATGCTAGTAATGCGTAGGTGTTCCACATCAGAAACCTACAGAAGTGCATGAGTTCTACAGATGTATCCACTACAGGAACAGTCACCATTGATCACTAGTCATGCACAGAGCACAGTTCTATAGATGTGGACATGCTTTCACATCAGAATTCAGAAACATCAAAGGAGCAGAGCACAGATCACGTTGCATCGAATTCAGCCACCTTGCCTTCCACCTTTGTTGTCTAATTCAAAAAAAAATCACAAAGTAATCAAGAAGCACAAGATTCAGGCTATACCTTGTCCTTGCCGGAGCTGATTATCTTTCTCAAGATCGTCTTCTTGGCCTTCGGCAATCCAGCCTACTCGACAGAAACCAAGAAATGCTTAGTCGAACTCGAATAACTCGAAAGGGAACACATCAGGTCGTGACATCTCAAGCGCAAGAGACGCGCCATTACCTGCTCCCCGGTGCGCGCAGCAGCGGAGCTCGATCCCCCGGCTTCGAAGATTTGGCTCCTGGTCTGCACATCGACGGGCGGAGCAGAGGGAGGCGGTGGCGAGGAGATCGATTCGCCGGCTTTGCGGCTTCCGCCCCCGGCCTGGTCATCGACGGGCGGAGGAGAGTGAGGTGGTGACGACGAGACACCGGAGCCCGCCTGCGCTGCCCCAAAGCTGGGCGCCCCAGTGGGGGAGGCGGCGCTGGCATCGTCGCGTTGCCCGTGCACACCGCGGCGTTGGGGACGCTGTTGGGGACGGCGACGCCGAGGGCTGAGAGGTCGAGGGTGTCCTTGCCGTCGCTCATGGCCACTGGAGCCTCGGGCTCCTTCCTCCTGCGCGGGCGACGGGGTAGGGGTTAGGCCTGAGTAGGGGCGGCGAGGTTGGTCGAGGACGAGGGAGACGAGGGGAGAGTGAGGGCGGCGGCGGAGGGGTGGGTGGCGGCGACGAGGGGGACGAGGGGGATCTGCATCGGGGGAGAGGGGAGAGGATCTGAGGGGGGAGGGAGAGAAAGAAAGAAAGAATGGAGGCGGGGGGTGGGTGCAAAATGTCCATGAGGACAGACCTAGGGTTTTGGCTCGGGTGGGTTTGGGCCGTTGGATCCGGAAGCATCCGACGGTGGTTGATGCGTGATCCGCGTGATATGCTCATGGTCCAATCAGAACGCAGCAAACCATTTGATGACCTTATGACCATATAAATTGGTCGTGATCGATTCAAGATAAAAAAAATTATTCCATTTTTCAGTGCTCAAAATGAGTGTTTTTGTGAAAGTCCTATCAAATATTTGTTCAAATGATATCATATTTTGCACAAGTTTACATCATGGATTTGCCAACAATATTAACAAAGGGAGTTTTTATTTTCTTTGCACGAAAAATCAAATTTCCATTTTTCGAGTGCCCAAAATAAGTTTTTTTGTGAAGGTCCTATAATATATTTGTTGCAAAAATGTACCAAATCAATTTTATAAAATACTAGGCCATATATACTACACTATTGACAAAATGGTTTGGTGAAAAAAGTTTTGATCCACCTCTAGTGAAAAAGACAAATTGCCGTCGATTCAGTTGGAAATGGGTCAAATTTGAACTGCAGCTGCCTCATATTTTGCTCTTTATTTTTTTCAAAAATCATTTCTAGGTAAATAAGTATCTATTTAATCAGAGAAACACCAAAAAAAATTCCAAGATTCAACCACTAGATAGGAACGGTCAAGCCCGCCGTTTTGACCGCATTTTGAAACGGGCATAAAAAATTCAAAAAAAATCAAAAAATTGGAAAACCTTCGCATTGTGTCATTATATGTGACCAAGTTTCCAGGAAAAATAATAAACTTGTAATACGGTAATTATTTTAAAAAAGTGTTCTCATAAATGAGCTATTATGCGTGAAGATTCATGGCTTTCAAGCCAAATGATCAATCTTATGGCCACATTCATGGCATAGTTTGTTCAAATGATCTCATATTGTGCACAAGGGTAAATCTTGAAATTCCAAACAATGTTGCCTAAGGAAGTTTTCATTTTCTTTGCACGGAAAATTCATTTTTCATTTTCCGAGTGCCTAAAAGGAGGTTTTTTTGTGAAGGAACTACCAAATAATTGTTGCAAAAATGTACCAAATCAATTTTATAAAATACTAGGCCATATATAATGCACAATTGACAAAATGGTTTGGTGAAAAAAGTTTTGATCCACCTCTGGTGAAAAAGACAAATTGTCGTCGATTCAGCTGGAAACGGGTCAAATTTGAACTGCAGCTGCCTCATATTTTGCTCTTTATTTTTTCCAAAAATCATTTATAGGTAAATAAGTATCTACTTAATCATAGAAACACCAAAAAAATTCCAAGATTCAACCACTAGATAGGAACGGTCAAGCCCGCCGTTTTGACCGCATTTTGAAACGGGCATAAAAAATTCAAAAAAAATCAAAAAATTGGAAAACCTTCGCATTGTGTCATTATATGTGACTAAGGTTCCAGGGAAAATAATAAACTTGTAATATGGTAATTATTTTAAAAAAGTGTTCTCATAAATGATCTATCATGCGTGAAGATTCATGGCTTTCAAGCCAAATGATCAATCTTATGGCCACATTCATGGCATAGTTTTTTCAAATGATCTCATATTGTGCACAAGGGTAATATTGGAATTCCAAACAATGGTGCCTAAGGAAGTTTTCATTTTCTTTGCACGGAAAATTCATTTTTCATTTTCTGAGTGCCCAAAAGGATGTTTTTTTGTGAAGGAACTACCAAATAATTGTTTCAAAAATGTACCAAATCAATTTTATAAAATACTAGGCCATATATAATGCACAATTGACAAAATGGTTTGGTGAAAAAAGTTTTGATCCACCTCTGGTGAAAAAGACAAATTGCCGTCGATTCAGTTGGAAACGGGTCAAATTTGAACTGCAGCTGCCTCATATTTTGCTCTTTATTTTTTCCAAAAATCATTTCTAGGTAAATAAGTATCTATTTAATCAGAGAAACACCAAAAAAAATTCCAAGATTCAACCACTAGATAGGAACGGTCAAGCCCGCCGTTTTGACCGCATTTTGAAACGGGCATAAAAAATTAAAAAAAAATCAAAAAATTGGAAAACCTTCGCATTGTGTCATTATATGTGACCAAGTTTCCAGGAAATATAATAATATTGTAATACAGTAATTATTTGAAAAAAGTGTTCTCATAAATGAGCTATCATGCATCAAGATTCATGGCTTTCAAGCCAAATGATCAATCTTATGGCCACATTCATGGCATAGTTTGTTCAAATGATCTCACATTGTGCACAAGGGTAAATCTTGGAATTCCAAACAATGTTGCCTAAGGAAGTTTTCATTTTCTTTGCACGGAAAATTCATTTTCCATTTTTCGAGTGCCCAAAAGGAGGTTTTTTTGTGAAGGAACTACCAAATAATTGTTGCAAAATTGGACCTAATCAATTTTATAAAATACTAGGCCATATATAATGCACAATTGAAAAAATGGTTGGGTGTCAAAATTTTTGATCCACCTCTAGTAAAAAAGACAAATTCCCGTCGATTCAGCTGGAAGCGGGTCAAATTTGAACTGCAGCTGCCTCATAGTTTGCTCTTTATTTTTTCCAAAAATCATTTCTAGGTAAATAAGTATCTATTTAATCAGAAATACATGGTTTGATTGCGAGACATCGAGGTTTGGACGGTGGCCGAGGGCCCCAACTCTAGAGTGCGTAAGCTCGCATGCCCGCCGCGTGGTCACCGCGTGACCGTGGCGTTGCCATGTGTTCTGGGCGGCCTAGGCATGTCTAGTGGGTTGGGCACTCCCCAGGTAGGTGCTAGGAAGAAAATCACACATAAGATTCTCATGAGGAGACCGATCGATGCTCAAACATGAATAAGCAGCCAAGTGTTTGATTTGCGGTACGGGAAATGCACATGGCTAATGGGCGTGAGTTTTGGCTGAGGATGATCAGTTACTAAGAAGACCGTCTTCACAAATTTTCACCTCAAAAGGAGGAGCCTGGGTGGTACTTGCTTTACAAACCACCACACTGGACATAAATACGAATGTTGAAGCTCGGCTCAAAATAATGAATGGATTGAGCTGGCATTTGGTGGAGGATGGTTATTTGGGCATAGGAAAGTACTGTAGAAAATTGATGCTATTTGTACATGCCAAAGTGGTACTTCCTTCACAAACTGTTACTCTGAACAGAATAGGAAAATGAATATTTTTGAATTATTTTTGAACTAGGCAAGGAAGGTTTTTACATATTTGACGAAGATATGACCCAAAGAATTTATGAGATTTTTTTGGGAATTTTGGGAATGACAGAAATATAGGTTGCTTCACAACCTAGGGCAAAAACTGCCACATGGACATGACACATAGTCAAAACTGATGAGGTGGCGCCTAGTCATAGCAACCCACCATAATTTACAAGGCTATGACCATCTATATTGGTCGTTAACAACTAGAAATAAGGCAGCGGACTAGCGCTGTTAGCTTTATGACCATTTCATGTAAGGAAATTATGACCTTTCTGACCAAAATGGTCGCAATGGTTTAGGGTTTGGAGCCCCTCGAACAGCTTTTGACCAATTGGTCTCAAATGGTCATAAATCTATGACCAATTTTTCAAGGGTCACTGACAGAAGGTCATAAGTTGACATATTTCTTGTAGTGGCACGAGCTCTCGTAATAGGTCCTCTCCGTGCTTGCGGTGGTGGTGCGACGTCCATGGTGAATTGGTGATGGTCGAGGGATGCTCCGCATCACAAATGAGTGGCTTCTTCCGTCACTGGGGATAGTACATTGTGTTTTGGTCACCAGTGCCCCCAACCTTGGGCTCCTCAAGAAATGAAGCTAATAAGTTGGGCCATGCAACATTGTTGCCGCAAATATAAGCCTCTCCGTTATGTCGATCTTGTGATATGGCAAGGCCAGGAATGATCATAGGAGAAAATCCATGTTCTGAAAGGCATCATCAGAAGTTGCTATCATATTTGAAGATGCACAACTCACCAAATTATCTTGTAGGGGGGCGACATTTGTGACAACCATTTTCCTTCCCTTCTGTCTTGCTTTCGAGAAGAGATCCGCATCATTAATCTCCTCATTAATCACTTTCTCAAAATGTGATGGTAGTGAAAATAAAATTGTATGGAAACTTAACTTTTTAAGATGTACAACACCCTGGATCATTAGTCTCCTCATCAAAATGCGATGGTAGTGAAAAAAAAATTGGTTCGCTGAATTTTGAGGATTCTTGTGGCATTTTTGGCTGAGGAAGTTCTATGAGACTTAACTTCTTTAAGTGTGTGAAAAGGTCACGAATTTGTTCTGCGGGAAAAGAATACTCCCTATTTTAGTGCTCGCTGAGAGTTGTCTTCCTAGCAACTTGTGTACCTTTTTCTTGGTTTCTTGTGTAGTGGAGCCCGAGCTAAAAGTGAGAATCCATCGTTGTCGATTTCATGGCTTGTGCTGACTTGGGATTCATTGGCAATTTCTGTCGTCAATCACTTTTCTATGCAAGCTTGTTGACAGTCATTTTTGTTCGATCGAGCAACAAGTTTCATATAGCTTTCTATACCTGTAGTCTTTGAAGCTAACCCCTGAAAGGTGATGAGTGGTAATCGTTGTAGTTGCACAGCCACCTCAGACCGCAGATTATTTGTGCACATACGCACTGCTTTCAGCTCGGTGATTGGTTGTGGGCAGTGTAGACTTGAGTTTCTCCATCTACTTATGAAATTTGATGCCATCTCATTAAGTCTTTGCTCTGTTTGGGTTAGCTCAGCGATGCCTAGAGACATGTGGGTACTACAAAACCGTGCGGGAAAAGCATTTTGCGTCTGCTCTCTTTTTTTAATGGAGCTTGGAGCTAACTTACTATATCAAGCGAAAGCAGCCACAAACAATGTTTGCTCGAACTGCATTAGGAGAAGCTCCCCAGTATGAGCGGTATCTTGACAAGCCGTGAGGAAGTAGAGAGGTATCCTCACAATGGGGAACTTCTACTGAGACAGATCGTGCAAACATTGTCCGGGCCGACTTTCACTTGGTATAGTAAGTTAACTCCAAGCTCCATCAAAACATGGGAGCAGATGCAAAATGTTTTTGTTGAGTCGTTCTATAGTCCTAGAGAACTGTAGGAATCACTGAGTTGACACAAACAGAGCAAGGAATTAAATAGAAGGCAACTTATTTCATAAAAAGATCGAGAAACCTAAGGCTGCACTACCCACGGTCTATCACCGAGCCAAAAAAATGCGTGCATGCACAAATAATCTACGCTATGAGGTAGTTGTATAGATACAAGGAGTAGGACCCATCACCTTTCAGGAGTTATCTTTAAAATCTATAAATATAGAGAACTATATGTGGCTCGTTGCTCATCGAACAAACACGGCGGTGAAGAAGCCTATAGACAAAAGTGGTCAACGAAAGAAATTGCCAGCAAATCCGAAGTCAGCACAAGCCATAGAAACGACAATGGTGAATTCTCACTTTCAGTCCAAGAGAGCTGCGCCAGGGAACCAAGAAAAAAAAGTACACAAGTTGCTAGAGGCCACCTTTCAGAGATGTGTAAACATGGAGTATCCTTTTCCTGTAGAAGAAATTAGTGACCTTTTTACAGGCTTAAAGGGGTTATGTCTCATAGGACTTCCAAGGCCCAAAAGGCCAAAACAAGTCTGGAAGTCCAATGAAGCAATTCTTTGTCATTACCATCGCATTTTGGGCCATACACTCAAAGATTGCTTTGTCGTAAAGAACATCATCTATCAAATAATTGACGACAGGACTATGGATGCGGATCTCCTCAAAAGCACGGCGAAGAATAGGAAAATGGTTATAGCAATTGTCGCTACCCTACAAGATGATCCAGGGTGTCGTACATCTTGAAATACAAGAGCAACTTATGATGATGTAGTACTGATTCCATAATATGAAGAGGCTTACATTTCCTGCAACAATGTTGCATGGCCCAACTTATCATCTTCTAGAGGAACCCAAGCTTGGGGGTAGCGGCCGTCAAAATGCAATGTACTATCCCCTATGACAGAAGAAGCCCCTCATTTGTGCTTCACACCAAAGTTATATCAGTGCACCACGAAGCACATGAAATAGCAAGTGGAGAACTTAACGTTCTCACTATTGGTGTGTTAAGACGATGATGATTCTCTCTACTTTTCTAAATAAGAACCATTAGAAGTCGGTTAGGTTCGACTTAGATCATGTCGCCAACGATCTACCCAGGAGACCTGGCGATCAACTATTCGTGGGATTAGGCTGGAGGTGACGAATCTACCGGATAACACGCTACTCCAACTCTTCTTCCGCCATGAGCAATGTGCGCCTAGTGGTAATCACGTGATCTATCTGCTAAACATGCTCCAGGGTCTTCGGCGTGTTTTTTTTTATACAACAGTTGCACTCCTCATAGCCCAGCAGTAACAAATCACATACAAACAACTTCTCAAAAATATGTGTGGTAGGAATTTAAAGTTTGTGTAATTAATCATAAAACATCACCAGATGCTTAATTGTAACTTAAGGATGCACAAAGATAGCCTGGAATCCCATTATTCTTCTTCTTTAGGATTAAAAGACAAACGAAAAAAAATGTGAGATAAAACAACCAAACTCTTACAATAGCGCCATGACAACCTCTTAGTCAAACACCACCTACACTGGCGAACGATGTCGTCTGACGCGTGGAGTCGACATCAGTGACAAAAAGGCAGGCAAGTCGTGCATGGGGTTGGCACAACGCAAAGCCTGGTGGCACGTGGTGCAGTGAAGCCGAAGATGTCGGCCATGTCGAGATCTGATGGCTTCATGCCATCAGGCAATACCCAGCTGAAACCATGGGCAAGCTGCGCGACGATGAGCTCAAGCGAGTATAGGCCCAACGCCATTCCGGGACACGAGCGACGACCAGACCCAAACGGCAGGAATGCGAAGCACCCACCCTTGAAGTCAACCCCGGTGGCCTCCCCTTCACCCGGCATAAAACGTGATGGTCGGAATGTGTCAGCATCCTTCCACGCCTTGGCATCGCGGCCCATGGCGAAGACGTTGATCATGACGCGGGAGCCCTCGGGCACAGAATAGCCACCACCAACGACGCAGTCCTCAGCAGTCTCGTGGTGGAGAAGCGGGAATGGCGGGTGTAGTCGGAGTGTCTCCTTGACGACGCACTTGAGGAAGGGGAGCTTGTCGAGGTCTGAATCATCCACGTTCCGGTCAAGACCCACCATGTTGGTGATCTCCTTTTGCAGACGCAGAAGGTCATCAGGGTTGTGCATCATCTCCGCCATTGCCCACTCGACCGCTGTTGCCACCGTCTCCGTTCCGCCAAACATCACGTCCTGTCATCCATACACATACATGCACGCAACCATGTGACCGTGTTAGTTTGTAATAAGATCATACTCTTATGACTTTCTGACAGTACATTAATCGGAATTGGTAAGTGTCAATCAATTGAGAATTGATTAAATCTCAATCGATTGGAAATTGGCTAAATCTCAGTCAATGCTATGCCGATTTTGTTTTCGAATTTTTATTTGTTATTTCCGTTTGATTCTTCTTATACCTTTTCTGCAGTTCTTTCAGAAAAAAATCATGTGTTCCTATATCTGTCTTTTTTTTTTCAAGCGCCACTATAGTTGCACGTTCATCAGCCGATGCTCAACTACAGTGGCACATCCTTCCACTGGTCGCTCAACTACAGTTGCATATCCATCATCAGTAACGTGCACTATAATTGGTTAAAAAGATAGAAGTAGGCATGTTTCACCTGATATGTTCTACAATTTAATGTATCAAATAGTTGTGCTGAAAACAATGAAGACCAGGGGTAAGAAAAAGGAGAAATGTCCATTACATAACATACTTTATATATGTATTGAACGAAAAAGCATAAAAAGTACACTTTTCTAGTCCAAGCTATCAATAAAAATGTGCAAAGTACATATATTAGTTTTTGCAATTTGAAGGTACTGAGCACCCGACAAATAAGAATGAAGAGAAAAAATTGTAACTGATATAATGTGGGAATGGTTAAAAATGAAAATAATACTCATTATTAATATATCCTTGATTTCTTATATATTGGGCTTTCAATATGTGTACTTGCTCTTTTAACAATAATTTTATACAAGTAATAAATATGTGATTATGATTATTTGGTATTTTTGTGCATCTCGAATATCTGAGACCGTTTCGGCAAAAAATAACACAAAAAACATAAAAAAAATAATAATTAGAAAGGCCCATCACGGACACGATATAGCCCACCAAGCTGCTACAAGCTGAAAATAAAAGCACCACAACCCAATTACAACCCCCCGTAGACAATGGGTACCCATTATCCGCGTACCTGACAGCTAAAACCCTATTAGGGTAAAGGTATGGAACAAAAAAAATTACCCATAGGTATATAAGATAGGGAAATCTCAAACCCATTGGGTGGAGTGGGTACGGGTATGGGATGGTGTAACACATACCCGTGAACCCGTGTACCCTTACAAAACATGACAAATGAGCCTTGGTATTTTGGTTGAACTTGTTACAATGGTGCAACTCTATTGTAATGCTTATCTCGTGACCTTATGTATGTCCAAAGTATCTCTAACTTTATCATGAGTTTGTAAACTTAAAATGTATGACTATGTGTCGTTGTTTTCATGTGTTGTTGTTTCAGTAAATTCTATTTTTTTATTTAGAATATATATGATGTTGTTTATGGTATGTTGTTGCTTATAAGTATGTAATGTTGTTAATGACGTGTTGTTGTTTATAAACTATGACTATATATTGTTTTTGACCGTGTGTCGCTCAAGTTGGCATGTTGCAAACATGAGTATTTTTACCCATGGGTACCTATTTACCCTATTGAGTGACGGGCATGTAGGGCTGCAAACGAGTCGAGCTCGAGCGAGTTGGAGCAGCTCAACTCATATGAAAATTCGAGCGAGCTCAAACTAAGTGAAGCTCACGATCGAGTTGTAGAACATGACTCGTGCTCAGCTTGTAACAATCTCGAGTCGATCTCGAGCTAGTTTCGAGCTAAATGAGATGGTAAAAATTATAAATATATGGATAAAAACAAAAAAAGATGAATATGCTGGGAACCTTTGGTAAAAATATAGGATATTTTTTATAGGATATTTAACACATATCAACCACGTGCCATAATTAGGCCTAAATCTTCTCTGCACTTAATTAAGTTTCCATGTTCGTTGGTAAATAAAATGAAGAAAAATTATGAACAACATATATGGTAATAAATTATCTTATTTTCATTTAATATATGGCATGCTCATTTAACATAATGATATTCTGTCGAGCTATCGAGCTAAAATCGAGCGAGCCAACATTGGCTCAAGATCGGCTTCTTTCTCGGTCAAGCTACATAAAGTATTCAAACTCAGCTTGTTTATTTTCGAGTCGATCTCGAGTCGAGTCAAAAGACGAGTCGATCTCAAGCGGCTCACGAGCCTCGAGCTTTTCTTGCAGCCCTACGGGCATGTAAAAGTTTATACTCATGGATGAGTGTAGGTACTTTTTCCGTTGCGGGGTAAAGAAAGATTTCATTACTTAAGGCGGCGGTCAGCCGTACACAAGTTTATAATATCAGTTAGGTCTGATGCCAGCCACACCCGCTGCTAGGGGTGTCGCGTCCGTAGGCAACAAGAGTGTGACAATCAATGTTTTGGCAATGACTAATATATGTAATTGAAATGTCCCTGAGATCCTCAACAATCAACTCAAGAATCTCTGCTTCACCTGTGACGAGTATGGGTACTTGTGATGGATAAGCTGAGAGGAGACAGGTAAGGGTATGGATTGAAAACGCTCTACATGTACCCAAACCTGGCGAGTGTCATCCCTAGTCCTCATGCCCGCTAAGCACGGCTATCAATGTCTCATCGCGAAAGAGTTGACTATGACTTAACTAATGACATAGTCCTACTTAACGGATTAGTCTTTTAAGCATGTGGAGAGTGGCAATATTAATCAGGGAGTATACAATATTCCTATATAAACTAATAACTGAATTGGGGAGAAGCATTGATGGAAAGTTACGTAAAAGTTTGCCTTAGTCTTCGTAGGTGTAGGTTTATCGTAAGTGAAGTTCACTTTAAGAAAAACTACTCCTCTGTCTCATAATGTAAAATATTTTTTGACACTATATTAGTGTAAAAAAAGTCTTACATTATGGAACGGTGTGAGTAGTTCTCCCCCTTTCCAGTTTATAGGGCTTATCTCAAAATTTTAGATTTTTTATTTTATAAGTCTCAATTTGATTGTTCCCCATCACATGTTCAGATTTCAAGGCGCATTAAATCATTGCATGCAAGGATATGAGAAAAATGATCAATACATGTACTTTATGTAATCATGCATGCATTGCAATTAATGCATTGGTAAACACAATTTTTTAAGAAAAACGAGCGCATTAATTGAGTGCTTTTGCAAACTACAAAAATTATTCTACCACTCATCATCTATCTTGGTTGGTGATGTTTTTAAACTATGCCCTATAAACCGAAAATGAGGGAGTACTTTAGTAACTAATTAGAGGCTCGGTGTAAGTATACTTACCATGATGATGGCCTTGATGTTGTCACGGGTGAGGCTGAGCTTGTTGTGCAGGTCGTCCCCGCCGTCGCCAACGGCCATCTTCCATTTAACCTCAGGGAGGAACGCAAGCATGTCGTCCACCATGTCGGCGTCGATGTCGTCGGGGTTCTTGCCCCTCTTCATGTGCCCGTCGATGATCTTGTCAATGAACTCGTCGAGGGCGGCACGCACGGCGCGGAGGCGCACGTTGATGCCCTGTGTGTCCGCCCAGCTGAGCCACGGGATAAAGTCGCCGATGGTGAATGCGGCGAAGAGCTGGGAGAACTACTTGATGATGGCGATGAACTCGTCCTGCTTCCCGCCGTTGCCGTCGCCGGCAGTGCCGAACGCAGCGCGGAAGGTGACGTTCTTGGTGAGGTTAAGCACGAGCTCGCCGAGGTTCACGGACTCGCCGCTCCGCCGGGCCACGGCGCGGACGAGGGCCGCGGACTCGTCGCGCACGGCGAGCCACGTCCCCGCACGGCGCCGGCTGAAGAGCTTCGTCACGCACAGCTTGCGCATCTGGCGCCAGAAGGGCCCGCAGTGCTCGAACGCCATATCGGCACGGTTGTAGGTGAGGTAGGTGCTGGCGATGGTAGCCGGCCGGTTCGAGAAGGCGCCGTCCTGCGCCTGTAGCACCTCCTGAGCGTACTCCGGCATCGACACGGCGATGACGTGGAGCTTGCCGAGGCGGAGGTGGAGCAGGCCGCCGTACTGCTTCGCCAGCTCCAGGAGGCCCCGGTGGGTCAGCTGGTCCATCATTAACATGTTGCCCACGATCGGCAGCGCATATGGCCCCGGAGGCAGCGGCGGTGCCTTGCCTCGCTGCCACCTCTGCAGCACCACGAAGGCCACCGAGGCAACGAGCAGCCAGCTCAGTGGATCTTGGAGCCATTCCATGGCGATCTTGGCCAAGCCCACCATTGGTTGATGCTCGAACTAGCTAAAAGCCCCAACTTCTTTTGTTTTTATTGGGGTATTCGATTGTGCAGGTTTTCGGTTGATGTGGAGTAGACAGTGCGCAGTAGAGTCGAGGAGATTAGTGGGTGCCGGGTGCCCGGGTTTATATATAGTTAGAGGTAGTAGGTGAGCCTGAGACGAGAGACATTTTCAGATTTAGATGAGACATGCATGCGGCAGCACACTTCCTCATGTTTCTTTCCGTTCACAAAGGGGTAGATTAAGGGTATAGGGCATAAGGAAATACAAATGGTACGCGAAGGCTGGTGTATCGTACAACGAAGATGATTGGAACAAATTTGTGCGCAATGATGCATATTTGCAAACTTGTATGCATGCTTTCGCAGAAAATTGTTGGGCACATACATGCAGGTGGTACCTCTGTTTCTAAATATTTGGACAGCAAAAACGTCTTACATTGTTTAAAGAGAGAGTGCCTTTGAAGCTAATTTGTTTCTCAAAATAAATTGTCCAAACCCATGGTTCGATCAATAAAAATATAACATAGTATTAAACCAAAGTACGTAATCCAAAAACAAAAGACAACATATAGCAAGTCTCTAACTAAATCACACATTTCGCAAAGGGTAGATTATCATAATTTCGTTTGATTTAGTCACTTGACATATTTTCCCCTTATGTTTATCTGCCTCGGGCATGACTGCTTAGAAAACATAACTAGTGGGAACACATAAGAGAAATTAGAGATTCCCCGCGCCTTGTTGCAGGAACACTCAGCGGCATACATATAGCTATGAAATATTGTTGTTGCACCACAAACACAAATTGTGCTAACTTAGAAACTTAATGGTTGGGGAGTATCAGTAATAAGTTAAACATGTATTTAATGAGAAGGGTTAATATTTGTATTAGGGACACACGTCATACAGTCAATTGGAATGCTCTTACACAATAGTTTCTTATTATAACAAACTACGAACATAGCAATAAAAAACATCTAAATGTCTTCTTATATAAACATGACATGAAGACCAACCCAAAAGAGTCGTATTGCTTCATAAGGCATATATAAATAAAGATTGTAATATAATATAATGGATCCCAAGTATACCGCCAAGCAAAAATAGCACTAATTGAGAACTAGTTTGTGAAGGTAGGCATCGATCACACGACTTTGCATGTTGAATCTTGGAAGTGTCACTATTTTGAAACGATATGCCATAACACCTAATCATATAATTCTTCAAAAAGAAAACAATACAGTAATTGGTATGACATGAGAGGCTGCGAGGTTTAACATTATCTCATTCAAAAAAAAATATGTATGACAATTAAACTGAAAAAAGAAAATAGTAAAATGGCAACGTCACTTTTTGTTGAGAAGTGTATGTTCAATGAGCGCCTATAGGAGGATGTGGAAAATGTGTAGCTTCATACTTATAGCAATGTTGGATAATAATTTAAGGATAATTTCATATGTATATATACACTGAGCGCCTACAGGAGGATCTGAAAAAATGAATGTTCATTTCATGCCTTGATATTAATTGATCGTATAACTACCAGGTCCATAAACTTCATATGCAAATGTCACCTCAGCAAAAGCATCTCGAGCATAATTGGTTTGATGCCAAAAGTTGGCATGCCAAATTTCGGCAACTGCCAAATATTGGCTAGAGATTGGTTGCTTGCTAATTTCATTGCCAATCTCACAAAAAGTTGCCAAATGTTGGCAACTCCTGATTTTGCCAAATGTTGGCTTGCCAAATATTGGCAATGCCAAATGTTGGTAGCAAACCAATTATGCCCCTCATCTTCAAGTTTTTTGACTTGCCATGACTAAATTGGAATCCCACACCTCCCCTTCATTTTTAGTTCTAGCTCTTCCAATGATATTTCCCCATATTTCACCACAATGATTCTAACATTCTTTGTGTTCAACTTTTGATTAGCTACTCTCACCAACATTGATGTGGAAAATAATCACACACCTCTAGTGATGTGACTTGAAAACAAAACTCACATACCTCGTATTTCGAAAAGGAAGGATAAACCTCGCTAGCTCTACATCCTCCAATGCACACATATGTATTACAGTTGATGCAAGGCAATGAAGCCAAAGTCATCAACATGCAATATATGAAAGGAAAAAAAAACTATGACATAATACTGCAATATATGAAAGAAAAAAACTATGACTAAGTTGCTTTCTTCTGCAGCAACACCTTCAAGAAGGGATAACACACTCGTGTTGTAGTCACCACGTCCGACCGAAGACATCCACGAGAAGGTGTTTTCGTCTTGAGTACAAAGACCGGCCAGTGAACGCCAAAACATCGGCATGGAGACAACGTTGTCAATGAGATAACGATGCAAGTTCGTCGTTGCTAAATCTAACCAATCAAAGTTAGAACAAGATTTTTCACTCGGGTCATGAGGCATCGTCAGTGGGGCTTAATTATAGATGCGCCAGTGAGTGCTCCATGTGGAACCAGTGTCTAGCGCAGGAGGCCGCACGCCTCTCCTGACATCCCATTCAACCATGGACCCATGTAGTGCATGGCTAGCGAGCCACATGACCAATCGCCTCCCGAGGAAGAAATCCTGCTGCTATCGGCTCTGACGACGGGAGGTAGAGGCACTAGCAGATGGGTGACATATCTTCCCGTTGAGGAACACACTAGGAACATTGAGGAGCCGCTACCACGCCACCATCCACGGTCGACAACCATTCTACCCTCGTAGCCACAATGGTGGGGCTAGCGCCGATGCCATCTGAGGCCGTCCTTCCTGCTGAGTGGGCTTTGCATGCCGACCTCCACCAGCGACGGCTGGGAAAGACAGGGCGGGTGGCTAGGGTCCACCCAAGTCCCCGTGCCCGGGGGACCGTGTGGTACCTCCTTAGAGCATCTCCAGCCGTTCGCCCCCAGGACGTCGAAAAAAAGCGGTCCAGGGGCGAACCGGTGCTAGATTGGCTCCTGGGGTTCGGTTCGTCCCCAGCCATGCCCCCAGGTGCCGCCCCCAAGGCGTCCCATATTCAAACTCGATCGTCCCCGCTCCAAAAAAAAGCCACAATCCGGCGATCATCGCAATAGTTCGGCGACTCGCTGCCACAGTTCGGCGATCAAATGAAAGGATACGCAGTAGTTCGGCGTACAAAAAAGGAAGGACGCGGAAGGAATGCATCAAACGTCGAGCTCGACCTCTGGCGTCGTCGTCGGCGTACACGGTCTGGGAGGAGTCGACGCGGCTTCCGGGCTGGTCGGCGCGGCTTCTGTGCTGCTGGGCCCGGCGGAGGCATCGTCAGTCAGGCTAGGCGGCGGCGTCAGCGTCCGCGTCGCCGGTATCTGGTTCAGGATGAGGCCTCGCTCCGCCAAGAACCACGGCTTGAGCTTCTCGTCGTTGCTCTGAAGCATGTCGGCGCCGCCCATCAAGAAAGCCAGCTCGTTGTTTCTCTTCTTCACGGCAATGTTGGACCGGAGCAAGTCGAGCTTGACGGCGCTGTTCGTCATCAAAGCAGCCCACCTCGCCTCAGTTTTCTCTTCCCGCTGGGCGGCCCTGGTCTTGGCGTCGGCGAGGCAGTGCTCGATAGACTCTTGCACGCGTGCGGCGGCCGACTCGGCGTGTTTCTCCTTCTTAGCCCCTTTGTTGCCGTCCGGGCGCCCGTCGGCCGCGCCCGGGGTCGGTGCGTCCGGCTTGTACGTCTCCTTGGCCTTGGCGAGGGTGCGCTGGACGCCCGTCCACTTCTCGCACTTGTCGATCCGCTTGAAGACGTGAAGGTACTTGAACTCTACGTCGTTGTTGTCATCGTGGAACATGGCGAACATGCGTAGCAGCTGCGCCGAGGAAAGAACATCAGTCAGCGCTCGCGCACGCGGGCGCGCACATGGCGAAAAGCAATAGTAAGAACGGTGTCCTATACCTGATCCTCGATGCTGGTGCCGCTCTCCGGGTGAGCCGCGACCTCCTCGACGATCCCATGTCATTTGTTGCACGCCATTTGGATGAGCCCCCAATGGTTCGCCATCGCCTTCGACCCACACTTCATGTGGACGCCTTTGAAGTAGGGGTTGACAAGCTTGCGCTCGTCGAACTCGGCCTTGATGCGGGCCCAATACGTCTAGATGCTCTGGATCGTGCCGGTGACCGGGTCGAGGTAGATGACCTTCCATGCTTCGGCGAGGCACTCCTCTTCCTTGGACGCCCACTTGATGCGCGGCTTGCCGGTCTTGTCCGCCGTTTTCTTCTTCTTCTTCTTGCCTTTCCTCGTGATAACCCACAAGTGTAGGGATCGCAACAACTTTCGAGGGTAATTCAACCCAAATTTATTGATTCGACACAAGGGGAGACAAAGAATATTCTTAAGTATTAGCAGTTGAGTTGTCAATTCAACCACATCTGGATAACTTAGTATCTGCAGCAAAGTATTTAGTAGCAAAGTAGTATGATAATAAAGGTAACAGTAGCAAAAGTAATAATTTTGGATTTTGTAGTGATTGTAACAGTAGCAACTGAAAAGTAAATAAGCGAAGCACAAGATGTGAAAAGCTCGTAGGCAATGGATCAGTGATGGATAATTATGTCGGATGCGATTCCTCATGTAATAGCTATAACATAAGGTGACACAGAGTTAGCTCAAATTCATCAATGTAATGTAGGCATGTATTCCGTAAATAGTCATACGTGCTTATGGAAAAGAACTTGCATGACATCTTTTGTCCTACCCTCCCATGGCAGCGGGGTCCTAGCGGAAACTAAAGGATATTAAGGCCTTCTTTTAATAGAGAACCGGAACAAATGATTAGCACATAGTGAATACATGAACTCCTCAAACTACGGTCATCACCGACAAGTATCCCGATTATTGTCACTTCGGGATTGTCGGATCAAAACACATAATAGGTGACTATAGACTTGCAATATAGGATCAAGAACACACATATATTCATGAAAACATAATAGGTTCAGATCTGAAATCATGGCACTCGGGCCCTAGTGACAAGCATTAAGCATAGCAAAGTCATAGCAACACCAAGCTCAGAACATAGTGGATACTAGGGATCAAACCCTAACAAAACTAACTTGATTACATGGTAAATCTCATCCAACCCATCACCGTCCAGCAAGCCTACGATGAAATTACTCACGCACGGCGGTGAGCATCATGAAATTGGTGATGGATGATGGTTGATGATGACGACGGTGAGGAATCCCCCTCTCCGGAGCCCCGAAGAGACTCCAGATCAGCCCTCCCAAGAGAGATTAGGGCTTGGCGGGGGCTCCGTATCGTAAAACGCGATGAAACTTTCTCTCTGATTTTTTCTCCACGAGACGGAATATATGGAGTTGGAGTTGAGGTCGGCGGAGCCTCAGGGGCCCACGAGACAGGGGAGCACGCCCAGGGGGGAGGGCGCGCCCCCACCCTCGTGGACAGGGTGTGGATCCCCTGGTCTTGATTCTTTCTCCAATATTTTTTATATTTTCCAAAAAGTGCATCCGAGGATTTTCAGGACATTCTGAGAACTTTTGTTTTCTACACATAAAACAACATTATGGCAGTTCTGTTGAAAACAGCGTCAGTCCAGGTTAGTTTCATTCAAATCATGCAAGTTAGAGTCCAAAACAAGGGCAAAATTGTTTGGAAAAGTAGATACGTTGGAGACGTATCAACTCCCCCAAGCTTAAACCTTTGCTTGTCCTCAAGCAATTCAGTTGATAAACTGAAAGTGATAAAGAAAAACTTTTACAAACTCTGTTTGCTCTTGTTGTTGTAAACATGCAAAGCCATCATTCAGGTTTTAGTAAATATTATGAACTAATTATACTCGCAATAACATTTAGGTCTTACAATTACTCATATCAATAGCATAATCAGCTAGCGAGCCATAATAATAAAACTCGGATGACAACACTTTCTCAAAACAATCATAACATGATATAACAAAATGGTATCTCGCTAGCCCTTTCTGAGACCGCAAAACATAAATGCAGAGCACCTTTAAAGATCAAGGACAGACTAAACATTGTAATTCATGGTAAAAGAGATCCAGTCAAGTCATACCCAATATAAACCAATAATAATGAATGCAAATGATAGTGTGCTCTCCAGCGGGTGCTTTTTAATAAGAGGGATGATGACTCAACATAAAAGTAAATAGATATTCTCTTTACAAAGGGAAGCAGAGATTTGTAGAGGTGCCCGAGCTCGATTTCAAAATAAAGATTGGATAACATTCTGAGCGGCATACTTTCACTGTCAACACAATAACTATGAGATGGTTGTATCTCCATACTACATGCATTATAGGAAGTTCCCAAACAGAATGGTAAAGATTTATACTCCCCCAACCACCAACAAGCATCAATCCATGGCTTGCTCGAAACAACGAGTGCCTCCAACTAACAACAGCCCTGGGGGAGTTTTGTTTAATTATATTGATTTGCTTTGATCTTTTTGGATCATAGGACTGGGTAACCCGGTTACCGGCCCTTTCTCGTGAATGAGGAGCGGAGTCCACTCCCCTTGAGAATAACCCACCTAGCATGGAAGATATAGGCATCCCTAGTTGAAACATGAGCTGCTCGAGCATACAAAACAGAATTTCATTTAAAGGTTTGGAGTTTGGCACATACAAATTTACTTGGAATGGCAGGTAAATACCGCATATAGGTAGGTATGGTGGACTCATATGGAACAACTTTGGGGTTTAAGGACTTTGGATGCACAAACAGTATTTCTGCTTAGTACAGGTGAAGGCTAGCAAAAGACCAGGAAGCGACCAACTGAGAGAGCGACAACAGTCATAAACATGCATTAAAATTAATTCACACCGAATACGAGCATGAGTAGGATATAATCTACCATGAACATAAATATCATGAAGGCTATGTTGATTTGTTTCAACTACATGCGTGAACATGTACCAAGTCGAGTCACTCAATTCATTCAAAGGAGGATATCATCCCATCATACCACATCATAATCATTCTAATAGCATATTGACATGCAAGGTAAACCATTATAACTCATAGCTAATCAAGCATGGCACAAGCAACTATAATCTCTAAATGTCATTGCAAATATGTTTACTTCATAATAAGTTGAATCAGGAACGATGAACTCATCATATTTACAAAAACAAGAGAGGTCGAGTTCATACCAGCTTTTATCATCTCAATAAGTCCATCATATATCATTATTATTGCCTTTCACTTGCACGACCGAATGATGTGTATAATAATAATAGTGCACGTGCATTGGACTAAGCTGGAATCTGCAAGCATTCAACTCAAAAGAGAAGAAAAGATAATATGGGCTCGAAGTTAAATAAACAATCATGCATATGAGAGCCACTAAGCATTTTTCACTTTGGTCTTCTCGACCCCCAAAGGAAAGAAAATAAAAGAAAACTATTTACACGGGAAAGCTCCCAACAAGTAAAAGAAGAACAAGAAATCCTTTTGGTTTTTCATTTTAATTCTACTACAAGCATGAAAATTAAACTAACCAATTTTTTTTGTTTTTCTTAAGATTTATCAAACACACAAGAAGAAAGCAAAAAAGAAAATTAAACTAACATGGATAATACAATGAAAGAGTATGAGCACTGACGACTAGTGTGTGAACATGAATGTAAAGTCGGTGAGAAATACGTACTCCCCCAAGCTTAGGCTTTTGGCCTAAGTTGGTCTAGTATCAAGGACCGCCTGGCTGATATCCATAGTTGTAGCTGGGGTCGTACTGAGATGCAGCAGCAACCGCCTCCTGAGCTGCGGCATGTTGGCGAGCTGCCTCTGCTCTCTCCTCGTGTTTAGCTGCTTCCTCCCTGGTAACAACATATCTTCCTTTTGCCTGATAATCAAAAAGGAGAGTAGGAAAAGTAACATGGACGACGTTGCGTCTGTTATAGATTAGTCGATAATGGAGGAATTGTTCATTCCTCCTAAGAAAATGATGATTTACCATAGCGTCATAATCTAAATAGGCAAGAGGTATCATCACATCCCCCTCTCGTGGGGCTATACCAAGATAATTAGCCACACGGGTTGCATAAATTCCTCCAAATAAATCTCCAGCTCTACCATTATTCTGCAACCTACGTTTAACTATTGCCCCCAAGTTATAACATTTATAACCTAATACAGCACTCTTGAGGACACAGAGATCAGGGACACACATATGACATGCTTCATCTTTACCGTTAATGCATCTATCAATGAGGAGAGCAAAATAATGTATAGCAGGAAAATGAATGCTCCCTATGGTAGCTTGTGCTATGTCCTTGGATTCTCCCACAGTAATACTAGCAAGGAAGTCTCTAAATTCAGATTTGTGAGGATCATTAATATTACCCCACTGCGGAAGTTTGCAAGTAGTTGTAAAATCCTCTAAGGCCATGGTGTAAGATGTATCATAAATATCAAATAGGACACTAGGAGAATTACGCGTACAGTTATATTTAAACCTCCGCACAAAGGAATCAGTCAATTGATAGTATTGAGGACACTTATTTTGTAAGAAGTCCTCCAGCTCAGCATTACACACATACACGTCAAATTTCTCCTTAAAACCTGCTTTGACCATAAAATCATCGGATGGCCACTCACAAGCTCGTACATCCGCGTCCCTCGGTAATTCAACATCTTGCTCACGCATAGCAATCCTGGGCCCTTTCTTTACCGAGGAACCACCTTGGTACATTCTCCTAGACATAATTCTTTTTCTGAAAAATTTCTAAAAATTTAGTAACTTCAAAATAAAAGTGAATAAAACTAAACAAGATTGGTAGCAACTACTCCTACAAGTGCCTAGAGCTATCATACATTAGAATTGCTTGGGACCTCATAAATTTAACATGCAAGCTCAAGAACATGGTCACCTATGCAGCAAAATTTTGCAATGAATAAAGCACTAGAACAAAAACTAATTGGACCAATGGAGGAGTCACATACCAAGCAACAATCTCCCAAAGCAGTTTTGTGAATGGAGCTTTGAGCAAGGAGATCGAAAATCGCAGCAAAACGAGCTAGAACTCGTGCTTGAGCTGGATGGGGATTTTTTGGGTAGAAGATGAAGTGTGTGGGTGCTGGCATAAGTGGAGGGGGCCACTAGGGGCCCACGAGACAGGGGGCGCGCCCAGGTGGGGTGGGCGCGCCCTCCACTCTCGTGGCCTGGTGCTTGCCCCTCCTGCAGTGAGTTTAGTGCCTAAAATCCTCAAATATTCCATAAAAAATCATAGTAAATTTGCAGGGCATTTGGAGCACTTTTATTTTCGGGATATTTTTTAATGCACGGATAATTCAGTAAACAGACAGATAATACTATTTTTTCTTTATTTATTCTAAATAACAGAAAGTAAAAAGAGGGTACAAAAGGTTGTGCCTTCTAGTTTCATCCATCTCATAATCATCAAAATGAATCCACTAACAAGGTTGATCAAGTCTTGTTAACAAACTCATTCCGAATAACACGGAACCGGAGAAATTTCGAATAACTCTAAGTTACCTCAATGGGGATATGAAAATCCCCAACAATAAGAATATCATACTTTTTCTTGATAGTGGGGAGAGGAAATTCAAAACCTCCAATAATGATAGTTGGGACTTTTCCAATAGAATTAATGCTATGAACTTGAGATTGTTTCCTCGGAAAGTGTTCCGTATGCTCATTACCATTAACATGAAAAGTGACATTGCCTTTGTTGCAATCAATAACATCCCCTGCAGTATTCAAAAAAGGTCTACCAAGGATAATCGACATACTATCGTCCTCGGGAATATCAAGAATGACAAAGTCCGTTAAGATAGTGACATATGCAACCACAACAGGCACATCCTCACAAATACCGACAGGTATAGCAGTTGATTTATCCGCCATTTGCAAAGATATTTCAATAGGTGTCAACTTATTCAATTCAAGTCTACGATATAAAGAGAGAGGCATAACACTAACACCGGCTCCAAGATCACATAAAGCACTTCTAACATAATTTTTTTTAATGGAGCATGGTATAGTTGGTACACCCGGATCTCCAAGTTTCTTTGGTATTTCACCCTTAAAAGTTTAATTAGGAAGCATGGTGGAATTTTCACCTTCTGGTATCTTTCTTTTATTTGTAATGATATCCTTCATATATTTAGCATAAGGGTTTACTTTAAGCATATCAGTTAAGCGCATACGTAAGGAGATAGGTCTAATTATTTCAGCAAAGTGCTCAAAATCCTCATCATCCTTTGTCTTGGATGGTTTAGGAGGAAAGGGCATGGGTTTCTAAACCCATGGTTCTCTTTCTTTACCGTGATTCCCAGCAACAAAATCTCTCTTATCATAACATTGATTCTTTGATTGTGGGTTATCAAGATCAACAACAGGTTCAACCTCTACTTCATTGTTTTTGCTAGGTTGAGCATCAACATGAACATTATCATTAACATTATCACTAGGTTCATGTTCATCACCTGATTGTGTTTCAACATCAGAAATAGAAATATCATTGGGATTCTCGGGTGTGTTTACAGTAGGTTCACTAGAAGCATGTGATATGTACTACACAACCTTCTTCTTGTAGACGTTGTTGGGCCTGCAAGTGCACATGTTTGTAGGACAGTAGCAAATTTCCCTCAAGTGGATGACCTAAGGTTTATCAATCTGTGGGAGGTGTAGGATGAAGATGGTCTCTCTCAAACAACCCTGCAACCAAATAACAAAGAGTCTCTTGTGTCCCCAACACACCCAATGCAATGGTAAATTGTATAGGTGCACTAGTTCGGCGAAGGGATGGTGATACAAGTGCAATACGGATGGTAGATAAAGGTTTTTCTAATCTGAAATAATAAAAACAGCAAGGTAACTAATGATAAAAGTGAGCGTAAACGGTATTGCAATGATAGGAAACAAGGCCTAGGGTTCATACTTTCACTAGTGCAAGTTCTCTCAACAATAATAACATAGATAGATCATATAACAATCCCTCAACATGCAACAAAGAGTCACTCCAAAGCCACTAATAGTGGAGAACAAACGTATAGATTATGGTAGGGTACGAAACCACCTCAAAGTTATTCTTTTGGATCGATCTATTAAAGAGTTCGTACTAGAATAACACCTTAAAACACAAATCAACCAAAACTCTAATGTCACCTAGATACTCCATTGTCACCTCAAGTATCCGTGGGCATGATTACACAATATGCATCACACAATCTCAGATTCATCCAACCAACACAAAAGTACTTCAAAGAGTGCCCCAAAGTTTCTACCGGAGAGTCAAGAACGTGTGTCAACGCCTATGCATAGGTTCATGGGCGGAACCCGCAAGTTGGTCACCAAAACATACATCAAGTGGCGCATGATATCCCATTGTCACCACAGATAAGCACGGCAAGACATACATCAAGTGTTCTCATAAAAGACTCAATCCGATAAGATAACTTCAAAGGGTAAACTCAATTCATCACAAGAGAGTAGAGGGGGAGAAACATCATAAGATCCAACTACAATAGGAAAGCTCGGGATACATCAAGATCGTGCCATAGAGGGAACACGAGAGAGAGAGAGAGAGAGATCAAACACATAGCTACTGGTACATACCCTTAGCCCCGAGGGTGAACTAGTCCCTCCTCGTCATGGATAGCGTCGGGATGATGAAGATGGCCACCGGTGATGGGTTCCCCCCCTCCAGCAGGGTGCCGGAATGGGCTCCCGAAAGGTTTTTAGTGGCTACAGAGGCTTGCGGTGGCGGAACTCCCGATCTATCTTGATATTCGATGTTTTTAGGGTACGTAGGCTTATATAGGCGAAAGAAGTCGGCCAGGGGGGGTGCTCGAGGGGTCCACGAGACAGGGGGGCGCCCCTATCTCCAGGGCTCCTCGAGGGTCTTCTGACTTGATCTCCAAGCCTCCAGGATGATATTCTTCCAAAAAATCATGATGCCGAAGGTTTCGTTCCGTTTGGACTCCGTTTGATATTCCTTTTCTTCGAAATACTGAAACAGGCAATAAAACAGCAATATGGGCTGGGCCTCCGGCTAATAGGTTAGTTCCAAAAGTAATATAAAGTGTATAATAAAGCCCATAATCATTCAAAATAGGTAATATAATAGCATGGAACAATCAAAAATTATAGATACGTTGGAGACGTATCAAGCATCCCCAAACTTAATTCCTGCTCGTCCTCGAGTAGGTAAATGATAAAAACAGAATTTTTGATGTGGAATGCTACCTAGCATGATTCTCAAAGTAATTTTCTTTTATTGTGGCATGAATGTTCAGATGCAAATGATTTAAAATAAAAGTTCATATTGATAAAAGAAATAGTAACACTTCAAGCATACTAATCAAAGCAATCATGTCTTCTCAAAATAACATGGCAAAAGAAAGTTCATCCCTACAAATTCATATAGTTAGGCTATGCTTCATTTTCATCACACAAAGATGTCCCCAACTTCTATACCCCCGATGACAAGCCAAGCAATTGTTTCATAATTAAATAATCTCAAACTTTTTCAACCTTCACGCAATACATGAGCGTGAGCCATGGATATAGCACTATGGGTGGAATAGAATATGATGATGGGGATTGTGTGGAGAAGACAAAAAAGGAGAAAGTCTCACATTGACGAGGATAATCAACGGGCTATGGAGATGCCCATGAATAGATGTCAACATGAGGAGTAGGGATTGCCATGCAACGGATGCACTAGAGCTATAAATGAATGCTCAACAAAAGAAATCTAGTGGGTGTGCATCCAACTTGCTTGCTCACGAAGACCTAGGGCATTTGAGGAAGCCCATCGTAGGAATATACAAGCCAAGTTATATAATGAAAAATTCCCACTAGTATGAAAAAGACAACATATGAGTCTCACTATATGAAAAACATGGTGCTACTTTGAAGCACAATATATGAGACTGACTACATGAAGAACAAGGTGCTACTTTGAAGCACAAGTGTGGAAAAAGAGATAGTAACATTGCCCTTTTTATTTATTTCCCTTTTTTTTTCTTTTTCTTTTTTTTTTATTTTGGGCCTTCCTTTTTTTTCTTTTGGCCTTTCTTTTTTTTCTTTTTGGGCAATGCTCTAATAATGATGATCATCACACTTTTATTGATTACAACATATGAATTACAACTCGAAACTAGAACAAGATATGACTCTATATGAATGCCTCCGGCGGTGTACCGAGATGGTGCAATGAATCAAGAGTGACATGTATGAAAAATTATGCATGGTGGCTTTGCCACAAATACGATGTCAACTACATGATCATGCAATGGCAATATGGCAAAAATAAAGTATCTCATGATGATGATAAACGGATCGGTGGAAAGTTGCATGGCAATATATCTCGGAATGGCTATGGAAATGCCATAATAGGTAGGTATGGTGGCTGTTTTGAGGAAGATATAAGGAGGTTTATCTGTGATAGAGCGTATCGTATCACGGGGTTTGGATGCACCAGTGAAGTTTGCACCAACTCTCAAGGTGAGAAAGGGCAATGCACGGTACCGAAGAAGCTAGCAAAGGCGGAAAGATAAAAGTGTGTATAATCCATGGACTCAACATTAGTCAAAAGAACTCATATACTTATTGCAAAAATTTATAAGTCATCAAAAATCAAGCACTGCGTGCATGCTCCTAGAGGGATAGATTGGTAGAAAAAGACCATCGCTCGTCCCCGACCGCCACTCATAAGGATGCACAAGCCAGGTACACTTCATGTTTCAAATTTGTTACACAAGTTTAACCATACGTGCATGCTACGGGACTTGCTAACTTCAACACAAGCATTCTTTAAATTCATAATCACCCAACTAGCATGACTTTAATATCACTACCTCCATATCTCAAAACAATTATCAAGTATGAAATTGATCATGGCATCCAATTCAATTCCTATGAAAGTTTTCATTCAAATAACCATGCTGTTTAAGACTCTCAAAATAATATAAGTGAAGCATGAGAGTTCATTAATTTCTACAAAATAAAACCACCGTCGTGCTCTAAAAGATATAAATGAAGCACTAGAGCAAACGACAAACTACTCCGAAAGATATAAGTGAAGATCAATGAGTAGCAACTATGAGAAGACTCTCTCTCATTTAAGAATTTCAGATCTTTGTATTGTATTCAAACAGCAAGCTAAGCAAAATAAAATGACATTGCAAGGATAGCACAACTCATGTGAACAAGCAAAAAACTTAGGCTCAACTGATAATAACCGATAGTCATTGAAGAAGAAAGGTGGGATGCCTACCGGGGCATCCCCAAGCTTAGATGCTTGAGACTTCTTGAAATATTATCTTGGGGTGCCTTGGGCATCCCCAAGCTCGAGCTTTTGTGTCTCCTTAATTCCTCTCATATCATGGTTTCTCTTTTTATCAAAAGCTTCATCCACAAAAAACTCAACAAGAACTCGTGAGATAGGTTAGTATAAACCAATGCAAAACCTTATCATTTTCTACTGTAACAAATCACTAAAATTATTATTCAACATTGCATACTAAATGTCTCTGCATATTTAATACTCCTATCCTCAAATAGAATCATTAAACAATCTAACATATGCACACAATGCAAACATAACAGCAATCTGCCAAAACAGTATAGTCTATAAAGAATGCAAGATTCATCATACTTCCCTAACTCCAAAAATTATGAGAGAAATTCCCACTGTAATAAATTTATCAGAGCTTAATATGCAAAAAGTTTCAAAATTATACAATTGTCTGACTTTTCTAGGGAATTTGTGCAACAGTGGTAAACTTTCTGTTTTCAAACAGCAGCATGTATACTAGCAAAATAAGCATCATAAAGGCTATCCTTGACTTTTTATTGAAACTAAAGATGCAAAACATTATTCTAACTAACAGCAAACAAAAACTAACAAAATAAATTGACGCTCCAAGCAAAACACATATCATGTGATGAATAAAAATATAGCTCCAAGTAAAGTTACCGATGAACGAAGACGAAAGAGGGGATGCCTTCCCGGGGCATCCCCAAACTTAGGATCTTGGTTGTATTACCTTGGCGTGCCTTGGGCATCCCCAAGCTTAGGCTCTTTCCACTCCTTATTCCATAGTCCATCGAATCTTTACCCAAAACTTGAAAACTTCGACCACACAAAACTCAAAACAAAACTCGTAAGCTCCATTAGTATAAGAAAATAAAACCACCAATTAGGTACTGCAATGAACTCATTATAAATTCATATTGGTGTAATATCTACTGTAATCCAACTTATCTATGGTTCATACCCTCCGATACTACTCATAGATTCATCAAAATAAGCAAACAACACATAGGAAACAGAATCTGTCAAAAATAGAACAGTCTGTAGTAATCTGTATCAAACGTATAACTCTGGATCTCAAACAATTCTGAAATAAATTAGTGGACATGAGGAATTTGTCTATTAATCATCTGCAACAAGAATCAACCTAAAAGCACTCTCCAGTAAAAAATGGCAGCAAATCTAGTGAGCGCTAAAGTTTCTGTTTTTCACAGCAAGATCACATAAACTTCACCCAAGTGTTCCCAAAGGTTCTACTTGGCACTTTATTGAACAAAAGCTATAACACATGATTACTACAGTAGAATAATCATGTGAACAAACAAAAACAGTAAGGATAAATATTGGTTTGTCTCCCAACAAGCGCTTTTCTTTAATGCCTTTCTAGTTAGGCATGATGATGACAATGATGCTCACATCAAAGATAAGAATTGAAACATAACGGGAACATCATGAAGCATATGACTAGCACATTTAAGTCTAACCCACTTCCTATGCATAGGGATTTTTTCAGCAAACAACTTATGGGAACAATAATCAACTAGCATAGGATGGCACAACAACCATAACTTCAAGATTTTCAACACATAGGGAGGAAACTTGACATTATTGCAATTCCTACAAGCATATATTCCTCCCTCATAATAATTTTCAGTAGCATCATGAATGAATTTAACAATATAACCAGCACCTAAAGCATTCTTTTCATGATCTACAAGCATAGAAAATTTATTACTCTCCACATAAGCAAAATTCTTCTCATTCGGAATGGTGGGAGTATCATAAGAGACTTGAATATTATAAATTGTTTCCACATTAAAAGAGTAATGTTCAGAAAAATGGTAATCATAATCATGACAAGTTTTATAAATATAATCATCACTACTTTTTATAGCATAAGTTTTATCACAATAATCATCATAAGTAGCAACTTTATTCTCATCATAATCGATTGAAACCTCTTCCAAGATAGTGGAATCATCACTAAATAAAGTTGACACTCTTCCAAATCCACTTTCATAAATATTATAAGATTAAACATCCTCCAAAATAGTGGGATCACTACTTCCTAAAGTTGACACTCTTCCAAACCCACTTTCATCAATATAATCATCATAGGTACAAGGCATGCTATCATCATAATAAATATTCTCATCAAAACTTGGGGGACTAAAAATATCATATTTATCAAACATAACTTCCCCAAGCTTGTGGCTTTGCATATCATTAGCATCATGGATATTCAAGGAATTCATACTAACAACATTGCAATCATGCTCATCATTCAAAGATTTAGTATCAAACATTCTATAGATTTCTTCTTCAAGCACTTGAGCACAATTTTCCTTTTCATCAAACTCACGAAAGATATTAAAGAGACGAAGAGTATGAGACAAACTTAACTCCATTTTTTTGTAGTTTTATTTTATACACTAAACTAGTGATAAAACAAGAAACAAAAAGATTCGATTGCAAGATCTAAAGATATACCTTCAAGCACTCACCTCCCTGGCAACGGCGCCAGAAAAGAGCTTAGTTGACAGGGTGTGAGTGAGTGCCCTTTACCTAGCCTCCCCGGCAACGATGCCAGAAAAGATCTTGATGTCTACTACACAACCTTCTTCTTGTAGACGTTGTTGGGCCTGGAAGTGCACAGGTTTGTAGGACAGTAGCAAATTTCCCTTAAGTGGATGACCTAAGGTTTATCAATCCGTGGGAGGCGTAGAATGAAGATGGTCTCTCTCAAACAACCCTGCAACCAAATAACAAAGAGTCTCTTGTGTCCCCAACACACCGAATACAATGGTAAATTGTATAGGTGCACTAGTTCGGCGAAGAGATGGTGATACAAGTGCAATAGGGATGGTAGATAAAGGTTTTTGTAATCTGAAATAATAAAAACAGCAAGGTAACTAATGATAAAGTGAGCGTAAACGGCATTGCAATGATAGGAAACAAGGCCTAGGGTTCATACTTTCACTAGCGCAAGTTCTCTCAACAATAATAACATAGATAGATCATATAACAATCCCTCAACATGCAACAAAGAGTCACTCCAAAGCCACTAATAGCGGAGAACAAATATAGAGATTATGGTAGGGTACGAAACCACCTCAAAGTTATTCTTTCGGATCGATCTATTAAAGATTTCGTACTAGAATAACAGCTTAAGACACAAATCAACCAAAACCCTAATGTCACCTAGATACTCCATTGTCACCTCAAGTATCCGTGGGCATGATTATACGATATGCATCACACAATCTCAGATCCATCCAACCAACACAAAAGTACTTCAAAGAGTGCCCCAAAGTTTCTACCGGAGAGTCAAGAACGTGTGCCAACCCCTATGCATAGGTTCATGGGCGGAAACCGCAACTTGGTCACCAAAACATACATCAAGTGGCACATGATATCCCATTGTCACCACAGATAAGCATAGCAAGACATACATCAAGTGTTCTCATAAAAGACTCAATCCGATAAGATAACTTCAAAGGGGAAACTCAATTCATCACAAGAGAGTAGAGGGGGAGAAACATCATAAGATCCAACTAGAATAGCAAAGCTCGGGATACATCAAGATCGTGCCATAGAGGTAACACGAGAGAGAACACGAGAGAGAGAGAGATCAAACACATAGCTACTGGTACATACCCTCAGCCCCGATGGTGAACTACTCCCTCCTCATCATGGATAGCGCCGGGATGATGAAGATGGCCACCGGTGATGGGTTCCCCCCTCCGGCAGGGTGCCAGAACGGGCTCCCGAAAGGTTTTTGGTGGCTACAGAGGCTTGCGGTGACGGAACTCCCGATCTATCTTGATATTTTATGTTTTTAGGGTACGTAGGCTTATATAGGCGAAAGAAGTCAGTCGGGGGGTGCTCGAGGGGTCCAGGAGACAGGGGGCGCGCCCCTATCTCCTGGGCTCCTCGAGGGTCTTCTGACTTGATCTCCAAGCCTCCAGGATGATATTCTTCCAACAAATCATGATGCCGAAGGTTTCATTCCATTTGGACTCCGTTTGATATTCCTTTTCTTCGAAATAATAAAACAGGCAATAAAACAGCAATATGGGCTGGGCCTCCGGTTAATAGGTTAGTCCGAAAAGTAATATAAAAGTGTATAACAAAGCCCATAATCATTCAAAACAGGTAATATAATAGCATGGAACAATAAAAAATTATAGATACGTTGGAGACGTATCAAGCATCCCCAAGCTTAATTCCTGCTCGTCCTCGAGTAGGTAAATGATAAAAACAGATTTTTTGATGTGGAATGCCACCTAGCATGATTCTCAAAGTAATTTTCTTTTATTGTGGCATGAATGTTCAGATCCAAATGATTCAAAATAGAAGTTCATATTGATAAAAGAAATAGTAACACTTCAAGCATACTAATCAAAGCAATCATGTCTTCTCAAAATAACATGGCAAAAAAAGTTCATCCCTACAAATTCATATAATTAAGCTATGCTTCATTTTCGTCACACAAAGATGTTCCCAACTTCTATACCCCCGATGACAAGCCAAGCAATTGTTTCATACTTAAATAATCTCAAACTTTTTCAACCTTCACGCAATACATGAGCATGAGCCATGGATATAGCACTATGGATGGAATAGAATATGATGATGGGGATTATGTGGAGAAGACAAAAAAGGAGAAAGTCTCACATTGACGAGGATAATCAAGAGGCTATGGAGATGCCCATGAATCAATGTCAACATGAGGAGTAGGGATTGCCATGCAACGGATGCACTAGAGCTATAAATGAATGCTCAACAAAAGAAAACTAGTGGGTGTGCATCCAACTTGCTTGCTCACAAAGACCTAGAGAATTTGAGGAAGCCCATCGTAGGAATATACAAGCCAAGTTCTATAATGAAAAATTCCCACTAGTATGAAAAAAACAACTTATGAGTCTCACTATATGAAAACCATGGTGCTACTTTGAAGAACAATATATGAGACTCACTACATGAAGAACAAGGTGCTACTTTGAAGCACAAGTGTGGAAGAAGAGATAGTAACATTGCCCTTTTTATTTATTTCCCTTTTTTTCTTTTTCTTTTTCTTTATTTTGGGCCTTCCTTTTTTTCTTTTGGACTTTCTTTTTTTTCTTTTTTTTGGGCAATGCTCTAATAATGATGATCATCACACTTTCATTGATTACAACATATGAATTACAACTCGAAAGTAGAATAAGGTATGACTCTATATGAATGCCTCCTGCGGTGTACCGGGATGGTGCAATGAATCAAGAGTGACATGTATGGGCATTAAAACTTTCTTGTCTATTCATAAAGTCATCAAATTCATCTAAGCATGGGCTATGAAATTTAGTAGACGGGATTTCAACTTTATCATATCTATAGAGAGAATTTACCTTTACTACCTGTGTTGGGTTATCAAGACAATGTGGTTCTTCAACAGGCGGTAAATTAAGACCATGTATTTCCTCAATAGGTGGCAAATTCTTAACATCTTCAGCTTTAATACCTTTTTCTTTCATTGATTTCTTTGCCTCTTGCATATCTTTAGGACTGAGAAATAAAACACCTCTCTTTTTCGGAGTGGGTTTAGGAATAGGCTCAGGAGTTGCCTCAATTGGTTCAGGAATTGCCTCAGGAATTGGCTCAGGAAGAGTCCAATTATTTTCATTAGTCAACATATTATTCAATAGTAATTCAGCTTTGTCGACTGTTCTTTCCCTGAAAACACAACCAGCACAACTATCCAAGTAGTCCTTGGAAGCATTGGTTAGTCCATTATAAAAGATATCAAGTATTTCATTTTTCTTTAAAGGATGATCAGGCAAAGCATTAAGTAATTGGAGAAGCCTCCCCCAATCTTGTGGGAGACTCTCTTCTTTGATTTGCACAAAATTATATATTTCCCGCAAGGCAGCTTGTTTCTTATAAGCAGGGAAATATTTAGCAGAGAAGTAATAAATCATATCCTGGGGACTACGCACACAACCGGGAGCAAGAGAATTATACCAAGTCTTAGCCTCATCCTTTAATGAGAACGGAAATATCTTAAGGATATAATAATATCGAGATTTATCATCATGAGTAAACAGGGTAGCTATATCATTCAACTTGGTAAGATGTGCCACAACAGTTTCAGATTCAAGGCCATAAAAATGATCAGATTCAACTAAAGTAATGATCTCAGGATCAAAAGAGAATTCATAATCCTTATCAGTAACACAGAAGGTGAAGTAGCAAAAGCAGGGTCAGGTTTCATTCTAGCATTAAGAGACTGCTGCTTCCATTTAGCTAATAATTTCTTAAGATAATATCTATCATTGCAAGCAAAGATAGCTCTAGCAACTTATTAATTCATAACATAACCCTCAGGAACAATAGGCAATTCATAATCATTGGGAGAATTTTCATCATCACTATCATCAATAATAGCATCTTCAATAATTTCATTCTCTCTAGCCCTAGCAAGTTGTTTATCAAGAAATTCACCTAATGGGAAAGTAGTATCACGCACAGAAGTAGTTTCATCATAAGTATCATGCAAAGAAGAAGTGGCATCATCAATAACATGCGACATATCAGAGTTCATAGCAGTATCAAGTTTAGGTGTCGCAAGTTTACTAATGACTGAAGGAGAATCTAGTGCAGAGCTAGATGGCAGTTCCTTACCTCCCCTCGTAGTTGAGGGCAAAATCTTGGTTCTTTCGTCTTTCAAGTTCTTCATAGTGATCAACAGATATAAATCTGAAGTGACTCAGAGAATAGAGCTATGCTCCCCGGGAAAGGCGCCAGAAATTAGTCTTGATAACCCACAAGTGTAGGGGATCGCAACAGCTTTCGAGGGTAATTCAACCCAAATTTATTGATTCGACACAAGGGGAGCCAAAGAATATTCTTGAGTATTAGTAGTTGAGTTGTCAATTCAACCACACCTGGATAACTTAGTATCTGCAGCAAAGTATTTAGTAGCAAAGTAGTATGATAATAAAGGTAACAGTAGCAAAAGTAATGTTTTTGGGTTTTGTAGTGATTGTAACAGTAGCAACGAAAAAGTAAATAAGCAAAGCACAAGATGTGAAAAGCTCGTAGGCAATGGATCAGTGATGGATAATTATGTCGGATGCTATTCCTCATGTAATAGCTATAACATAGGGTGACACAGAACTAGCTCCAGTTCATCAATGTAATGTAGGCATGTATTACGTAAATAGTCATACGTGCTTATGGAAAAGAACTTGAATGGCATCTTTTGTCCTACCCTCCCGTGGCAGCGGGGTCCTAGCAGAAACTAAGGGATATTAAGGCATCCTTTTAATAAAGAACCGGAATAAAGCATTAGCACATAGTGAATACATGAACTCCTCAAACTACGGTCATCAACGAGAAGTATGCCGATTATTGTCACTTCGGGGTTGCCGGATCAAAACACATAATAGGTGACTATAGACTTGCAAGATAGGATCAAGAACACACATATATTCATGAAAACATAATAGGTTCAGATCTGAAATCATGTACTCGGGCCCTAGTGACAAGCATTAAGCATAGCAAAGTCATAGCAACATCAATCTCAGAACATAGTGGATACTAGGGATCAAACCCTAACAAAACTAACTTGATTACATGGTAAATCTCATCCAACCCATCACCGTCCAGCAAGCCTACGATGGAATTACTCACGCACGACGGTGAGCATCATAAAATTGGTGATGGAGGATGGTTTATGATGACGACGGCGACGAATCCCCCTCTCCGGAGCCCCGAACGGACTCCAGATCAGCCCTCCTGAGAGAGATTAGGGCTTGGCGGCGGCTCTGTATCGTAAAATGCGATGAAACTTTCTGTCTGATTTTTTCTTCGCGAGACGGAATATGTGGAGTTGGAGTTGAGGTCGGCGGAGCCTCAGGGGGCCCACAAGACAGGGGGCGCGCCCCCACCCTCGTGGATAGGGTGTGGGCCCGCTGGTCTTGATTATTTCTCCAGTATTTTTTATATTTTCCAAAAAGTGCCTCCGAGCATTTTCAGGACATTCCGAGAACTTTTCTTTTCTACACATAAAACAACATCATGGCAGTTCTGCGGAAAACAATGTCAGTCCAGGTTAGTTTCATTCAAATCATGCAAGTTAGAGTCCAAAACAAGGGCAAAAGTGTTTGCAAAAGTAGATACGTTGGAGACATATCACCTCGTCGGCGCCGGCTCCTCCTCCTCCTCTTCCTCCTCGTCCAGCTCTTCCTCGCCGTAGTCGAGCTTGTCGTCCATGTCGCTGAGATCCATCAAGCCGTCTTGGGTAGTGAACCCGGGGGAAGCGGCGGCGGCAGCCGAGCCGGCTGCGATGATGTCTTCCATGTCGGCCTCCGTCGCGTCGGCGTCGCCAAGATGCGACGAGGAGGAGGCTTGCGAGTAGAGGCCGCGGCGGAGAGGTGGCGTCGGTGAGGCTGCGTAGTCCGACGGAAAGTACGTGTACGGCGGGTACTGCACGCGGGCGAGGGCGTACGCTGGACTGGGCGCCCATGGGGGAATGTGATGTTGGGGTTGAAGCCACCGTGGGCGTCGCCATCGGCATAGCCCGGCGACGGCGTGCTCCATGGGTGCGGCGACGACGAGAACCCGGCCGGAGAGCCAACGCTTTGCTGGCTCCAGGACGCGTACGGGTCGTGCCCACCGGGTGGATTCATCATCGCCGCGCGCGCCGCCTCGGCTTGTTCGGCCGCGGCGCGCTCCACATGCTCCGCGGCCGCCGCGTGCGCCGCTCTCTCCCTGGCCTTCTTGGCCCTGTTGCGCCTATCAGCGGTGACGGCCTCCCGGCGCTCCACATCCGTCTTCCAGTCGGCGTTGCTCATGCCCGGGGGCTTGGACGGCGGCGCCCTCGGCTTCCTTTGCTTCGGCTGGGTGACGACGGCGGCTGTGGGATCCGTCGCGGCGAGGGGCATCACGTACTTCTTCGGCGACATGGCGGGCGGAAGGGTAGGGAGGCGGCGGGGTTTGGCGGAAGGAATGGAGAAGAGAGGGAAGTCGAGGAAGGAAGTGGGAGGAAACGGCGGGAAAAGGGCCTCCTCTCGCCGACAGAGCGGCCCCACGCCGCTTTTCGCTTCTGCCGGCGCCCCCAGGCGACACCCGGTCGCTTGGGTTCGGGGCGGGGTCGCCGGATCTGGATTTGGCCCAAACCGGCACTAAACGAGGTCCTGGGGCGCGACTAGGCCGATTTTCGGCCACCGGCGCTAAAAATTCGCGAGAGGGGCCTGTTGGAGGCGGGGCTGGAGATGCTCTTAGCTTTATTTTTGGCATTGGCCTGATACGTCGGCATGTACACTTCAGAAAAGAACACACCAAACTCAAATCTTCGGTGGCTCGGTGCAATCTAGATGGATATGCCGACCGTCTATTACTAATCGTTCATAGTTACAGCTATTTGGATTCAAGTATTTTTTAACTTTATTATTTTTTTCCATGGAAAGTATTTTATTTGGAGGTGATTTATTCTCAATCTTACTTTGTACATAAGCCACCACCCGAGAGTTTACTTCGCTCGACCAAATAATGGCCTACTCTGCCGATCGCTATCCTTTTTTGATGAATCAAGGTCCTATCTCGTACTGGTCAACAGTCAACTGTTGTTGTAATTATTGTACACTTAATTCTCTTTTAAACACTTGATCATTTGCATATGTAAACTGACTGACCTTATCCTTCGTACACTATGCATAGAAGCACGAAGTCTCTATTTTTATCTTCGTCTAAAGGAGAATTAAAGTCAAGTCTTCACTTGGCCAGATAGAATTGGCACGTTATAAGTCTAGTCATAATAAGAATATTATAGATAGTACTATCATGCATGACATTTTAGCTGAGATGGCACACAGCTAAATAAGAAAAGAGAGAGTTGAGTATCATGATATGATATTGTATCATATTAAACAATATACTAACTAATCGGATCGGAGTAGCCACAAACCAAATGAACTACTTCTCCAAGAAAGAAAATTAGGGTTCGTGCCTCTCGCCGGCGCCGGCGCAGGTCCGCCTCGTCTCCGGTGGCCCTAGGGCCATGGAGACGCGGTGGATCCTGGCAAGGGCCGGCGGGAGGGCTCCGTTTTTAGTCGTTTTTTTCAATCTTGTTAGGGTTTGTGTCCTACTCAGGAAGGCGAGACGGCGGCGGCTCCCTGAAGATGGAATACAGGTCCCCCCAACTAGCCCCCGTTCCGGCGGTGCGTATAGCATCGTTGGTGGGCGTGTGGAGGTGTGTCTCCAGCAGATCTATCTTTGGTGGATTTGCTCGGATCTCGTCGTTGTTCGTCTACGTTCGTGTGCCTTCGGTTTGGATCCTTCTGATCTACGTTATTTTTCATCGGCGACGGTTACTGTTCTGGGGTGCTAGTCCTATGGGGCCTTAGCACGACGACTTCCCGACTGTCTACTACAACAAGTTGTGCCCGGCTCCGGCGATGGAGGGGCGATGACGGCGGCACGCCTTCGGCTCGCTTCGGTGCTTGTAGTCGTCGCTACGTGGTCTACGATTCTGGTTGTAATTTTTATTTCTGGTATTCGTTGTACTGCCATGATTGAAGATGAATAGATTGAAAGTTTTTTCGCAAAAAAAACAATATACTAACTAGTATGTATTATGCATTACAATAAATGAGGTTTCTATAATACTAGATTATGATAATTTGCATTGTGGAGGTAGTATACTTCCCATAGTGACCAGCCTGACCGATCGTCGATCGATCTAGCCTGTCACATGGGCACATGCAACTAGTTGCCTGGATTCCCGTTCAATCTAAGTCAATTTAATTAGTCGACATAGTTTCTTAGTTAGTTGCACAAGTCAAGTCTTCTATGCATAATGTACCAAGGAGTACTTCGGTACGTACACACACGAAAGGATCACGCCAAAGTCGAATCGTCAGTCCTTCGGTGCAATCTAAATGGATATGTCGACTGTCTATTACTAATCGTTAAGTTATGGAGCTATTTAGATTCAAGTATTTTTATTTAAAGGTGATTTATTCTTAATCTTACTTTGTACTCCCTTCGTCCGAAAATACTTGTCATCAAGATGGATAAAAAGATATGTATCCAAAATTAAAATACGCTTAGATACATTCTCTTTTATCTATTCTAATGACAAATATTTCCGGACGGAGAGAGTACATGAACAATCACCAGAGAGTGGACTTCGCTCCACCAAACAATGGCCTACTCTACCGATCGCTTTCAGTTTTAATGGATCAAGATCCAGTCTCGTACTTCTCAACAGTCAACTGTTGTTGCAACTATTGCATACTTAATTATTTTTTATACACTTGATCATTTGCATATGTAAACTGGCTGATCTTCTCCTTGGTAGACTATGCATAGAAGCACGAGGTCTCTATGTTTATCTTGTCTAAAGGAGAATTAAAGTCAAGTCTTCTTTGGTCAGCAAAAATTGGCACGTTATAAGCGATCGATCTAGCTTGTCACGTGGGCACATGCAACTAGCTGCCTGGATTCCCGTTCAAGCTTAGTCAATTTAACTAGTCAACTATAGTTTTTTTTAATTACAGCATCCCAACACACACACACACACACACACACACCATTTACCAAGCTCACACACCGATTGTAAAAAAGCGGTTTGCAATCTCCTTGTTATTTACTCGGGTAATTTGGAGGTCATTGAAATCATAAAGAGTGGAGGACAGTCTGCGAGTACTCGCGTAATTTGGAGGTCATTGAAACCATAAAGAGGGGAGGACGGTCTGCGAGTACGGAGGCAATTTGTTTTTGATATTGCTATTATTTAGCTTGTGATTTTTCATTACTAATTTTAAATATTATAATAGGGAAGCAAATAAGGTTGCTCATGAGCTTGCTAAGTGTAAGGGCATATTTATTCCCAAGATGTTTTGGTGGTTGATGACAATGCTTTTGCGGACTAATCGTGTGCGTTAAGTTCTTTCACAGATTCATCCATTGGCACGAGACAATTACCTCCCCTCGATGTTTTATTCAAGACGGTGTAGCTCCTTCGTTTCTCTGTTGGTGGACTAGTTTCGTAGGAGTCACCGTACTATCAAGAGGGGATCCGCTTTGGTAAGGCTAGAGTGGAATCAACACGTACACATCCATATCACACCCGATGTTTCCCTTCCGCTTCAATAGAGTTGCCTTTCTCTCCGTACCTACTCCGTCCCGTCCCAGCGGTAGTACCGCCGAAACTCGTCAAGCGGTAGTACTGCTCCCCGAGCGGTAGTACCGCTCCCAGAGCGGTAGTACCGCTTGTGGTCTTCGGCCGTAGTACCGCAGTGGTTCCGGACTACTACCGCCTCGACTCGAGCCCGATGTTTTTCGTGTCGGGTTTTACGGTACTAGGAGCGGCGGTAGTGGCGGTAGTACCGCTCCAAGCGGTAGTACCGCTCTTACTCCCGTGGTAGTACCGCTCTGGGGCCAGGACCCTGCCTTCCTCGTCAGCGCGGTAGTACCGCTGGGTGGGAGCGGTAGTACCGCTCTTCAGCGGTAGTACCGCCCTGCCCAAGCGGTAGTACCGCTTTGTGCGTGGCTGTTCAGTAGGGTAACGGTTGGATTGTTTCCCCCACTATATAAAGGTGTCTTCTTCCCCAAAGTTGACCCACCTCTTTCCCCAAAGCTCCATTGTTGCTCCAAGCTCCATTTTCGCCCGATCTCTCTCCCTAGCCAATCAATCTTGTTGATTTGCTCGGGATTGGTTGAGAAGGCCCCGATCTACACTTCCACCAAGAGAAATTTGATTCCCTCTCTTATCTCTAGCGGATCTTGTTACTCTTGGGTGTTTGAGCACCCTAGACGGTTGAGGTCACCTCGAACCCATACTCCATTGTGGTGAAGCTTCGTGGTGTTGTTGGGAGCCTCCAATTGTTGTGGAGATAGCCCCAACCTTGTTTGTAAAGGTCCGGTCGCCGCCTTCAAGGGCACCAATAGTGGAATCACGGCATCTCGCATTGTGTGAGGGCGTGAGGAGAATACGGTGGCCCTAGTGGCTTCTTGGAGAGCATTGTGCCTCCACACCGCTCTAACGGAGACGTACTTCCCTTTAAAAGGAAGGAACTTCGGTAACACATCCTCGTCTCCACCGGCTCCACTCTTGGTTATTTCGTGCCTTTATTTTTGCAAGCCTACTTGTGTTGTATCCCTTGCTTGCTTATGTGCTAGTTGTTATTGCATCATATAGGTTGCTCACATAGTTGCATATCTAGACAACCTATTTTGTTGCAAAGTTTAAATTGGTAAAGAAAAGCTTAAAAATTGTTAGTTGCCTATTCACCCCCCTCTAGTCAACCATATCGATCCTTTCAATTTGTATCAGAGCCTCGTCTCTTTATTAAGGACTTCGCCATCCGAAGAGTATGGTTGACACCACAGACGGTGCGGAGGAGCACTCCGGTGTGAATCCTATCTCGTCTACGGCCGATGGGGGAACCTCGGTCTCTCGTGAGGATCTAAATGTGGCTCTAGACACATTGAGAGACTCCATGACGACCAAGGTTGAAAGCATGCTTACTAAATTTCTTGAAGGACTCAAACCGTCCACCTCGCCTATGAAAGTGGGTGATCCCACTAACAAGGTGACGGATACTACCTCCGACAAGGGGGAAGCCAACAGTGAAAAGAGTCCTTCTACTAGTGGTAGAAATGGCACCGGCATCTTTGCCCATGTGGAACCTCGAATTAATGGAGGGCCGATTCCCTCTACTCATTTAAATCATGCCGGTCCTCCTCCTAAGTATGAGAAACATGAAGATTTTGATTCTTGGGTTTATCGCTTCAAGCGTCATTTAAAACATGTGAATACTAACCTTTGCAGAATCATTGAAGAAGGTTTCTATCCTCATGACCCAAGCAACTTCACCCCTTGAGAAGCCGTGGATAATCAATTCAATGAGAGTGCTCCCTTCATCATCCAAGATGCAATCCTTCCCGAAGATCTCCCTCATCTTCGACCTCATGCCATGGCTAAATACGCATGGAAATGTGTTGTGTCTCTCTATCAAGGAAGTGCTAGCATTCAACGCTCCAACTATGAAGTGGTGCAAGATGAAGCCGATGAGTTTGCAATGAAAGAAGATGAAGAACCTCGTGAGCTCTTTCAAAGAGTGACCAAACTCGCGGTCTCACTCCGAGATCATGGAAGCAAGGACACGGATGAAAATTGGATCAAGCGTAAATTCCTGAAGGCCATGATGCCCTACAACAAGGCCATGTCCATCGTCATTCGTCAAAGACCGGACTTCCACTCCATGACCTCAAGTGAAGTGTTAGATGAGTTCGTTGCAATGAGCATCTTGGACAAGACCACCGATAATGCGGTGCTCCGTTCTCAAAGGGCAAAGAAGCCCAACCTTGCTTTGAAGGCCAAGGTTATTATGGAAGAAGAGGAAGAAGTGGAATATGAGGAGAGCAACCCCGAAGACACCAAGTATGATTATCATGAGCACATGGCCCTTGCTTCAAGACAATTTTGGAGCAAGAAGAATACTGGACCCAACTTCAACAAGAACAACTCAAGTGGCGTCAAGGGCAAGCAACGAGTTAGAACTTGCTTCAACTGTGGCAATGTGAGCCATTTCGTTGCGGATTGTCCTTACGAGAAGCGGGAAGACAATGGTAGCAAGTTCATCCGAAAAGACAAAGCCAAGTCCTTCCCCAACAAGAACAACTTCGCCAAGAAGACTCCCACTCGTGGGTTGGTGGTTCAAGAAGAATACCAAGAGGATGACGATGATGATGAAAATGGAGAAGCAATGGCCATGGCATCCGTTGTCATTGCTACTACTCCCCGGGTGTCTCTCTTTGATTCACCCAACGAGAACATCACCGCCAAGTGCCTCATGGCTAAAACTTCAAACAAGGTAACCCCCAACATCACAACCACCATCATTACTTATCCCTCCTTGGAGGATTGCATTGATGAACATGATGGGTCTAATGATGAAGTGAATGAATTGGAGTCTTTTATGAGTAAGCTCAAGGGCAAGTCCAAGAAGCATTTTGTTGCTCTCTTGGAACAACTTGGTGAGGCCAATGATATGATCGAGGCTCACGAAGAAACCATCTCTAAGATGGAAGGTCATAGTCGTGACTATGCCGATGAGATATCGGATCTCTCTAATGCTCTTGAGGAAGAGCGTGTGCATCGTTTGACTTTTGAGGAGTCACACAACAATGACCATGCTAAGTTAAAGAAAGATCTTGATCATGCTCTTGTTGTGTCTCGTGTGCTAACTTCCGAGAAGGCTAAACTTGGGATTGATAATGCTAGACTCAAAGAGGAGTTTGAGATACTTGACAAGTCCCACAAGGTCTTGAAGGGTGCTCAGGCTAACCTCAAGGAGTCTCATGCTCAACTCCAAGTTAAGCTAACCAAGGAAAAGGCCATCTTCCCACACATGATATTAATTGATAATGCATGTGCTACTAACCCGTGTTGTGAGCATGTGCATCTTGTGGAGGAGAATGCCAAATTGAAGGATCAACTTGAGAAAGGCCTTGTGACATGCATTCATGGTGAGAAGAAACTCAACGACCTTTTGAGCAATCAAAAGGAAGTTGTGGCCAAGGAAGGAATTGGGTTTGCACCCAAGTCCAAGAGCAAGAAGAAGAAGAAAGACAAGACCAAACGTCCTCCTCCTCTCAAGTAAACTTTTGTGAAAGAGGGAGAGGATGCTCCTAAGGAGAAGAAAGAAAGAGTGAAGGGAGTTGACGTCCAAAAGGGCAAAAGCATTTCCTCCAACAAAGTCGGCGACTTTAACCCGTCATATGTGTTGTGCTGTGCTAGTGATGGACATGTTTATGCTAAATTCATTGGTTCTCCTTATGAGTACATTGCATGGTCTATTTGGGTTCCGAAGACCCTTGTTACTAACATCAAAGGACCCATTACGAAATGTGTACCTAAAACCAAGCATTGATCTCTTGTAGGTGTTTGCTTCCGGTGGGGGATCATGGTTGCTCGATAGTGGAGCAACAAATCATATGACCGGAAGCAAGGACTTGGTGGTGGACGTGCAAAAGATTCCATCTATGCCCACTGACAGTGTCCTGGACTAGGGGGTACTCACCACGTCATCTCCCGATCTGTTAGATTGGGCCGAGGACCCCCGTGGCCGTACTCATGGGCCAGTTCGGACAGCTGCCGCATACAAGGAAGATTCCATAAGACTTGGCGATCAAGACAAGGACTCCTCCCCCACCGGTGTATTCGCTTAGGACTCTTGTTATCCTAGGCCTCTGGTGCATTATATAAACCGAGGCCAGACTAGTCAATAGACATATACAGCAATCATACCATAGGCTACCTTCTAGGGTTTGGCCTCTCTGATCTCGTGGTAGATCAACTCTTGTACTACTCGTATCATCAATATTAATCAAGCAGGAGTAGGGTTTTACCTCCACCGAGAGGGCCCGAAACTGGGTAAAAACATCGTGTCCCTTGTCTCCTGTTACCATCCGCCTAGACGCACAGTTCGGGACCCCCTACCCGAGATCCGCCGGTTTTGACACCGATATTGGTGCTTTCATTGAGAGTTCCGCTGTGTGTTCGGCAAAAAGGTCGATGACTCGCCTGCAGATCAACTGCGACTTTGGCGTCTTTGTCACCAGCTCGACTGGCCACCTTGGTTCGACCAAGGACTGCGCCCTACCTCCGATCGTTATGTTCGGATGAGGGCCTTCATCAACATCAACTCCGATCTCTATCAAGATCATGGAGGAATCATCCAGGGAGCCCGGGGGCTCAACGTCAACATTGCCCTCAGGCGACCGTGCTGTTTTTCTGGACAGCGGACTTGTGTCTGCCGCCACCACCTCCTCAAGTGTCGTTTTAACGAACGCTTCAGTGGAATTGTGCGGAATTGAGCCTATAACAACACTGGAAAATTTCGTCGAATTCTGATGGAGGAATCTCCGACAATCTACGATATACCAGAGCCGTGTCAAATCTGGACGAGAATCTGGACGAGTTTAGGCGTGGTGTCCAGCTTCTAGCTCGGACCTTGTTTGGAAGATCCAACCGTTGATCGGCTGCGGAATTCCTATATCTACCACCTCCCAAAATTTCAGCTTGATCCGACCGTCCAAACTCCAGGAACCTTCCGATTAGTGCATCACTTTTCGGATCTGTTTTCTGCGCGAAAAACGAATCCGACCCGAGTTCATCTTTTTTATGAACGGGAATTCGGACATCATTTTTGAAGGAAGTTTTGTATGGGGTATCGTGTTTTGGTTCCCGAACACATCCCGCTAATCTTAAAATCTTTTGAACATGATCTTCAACATCATGCTGGTGTCAAACCAGTCCGGCAATATTACTCCACGGCTGCCGACCTGCGCTAGACACGTCGTCACTTTATTGAGCCGCGCTCAACCTCTTCGGATCATCATCTCGGCAAGCCGAACAAGAGTCCGGCATCGTGAAGGATAAATCATCACCAACACGGAGCGGGCACACCTGCATCGCCGCATGGTCACTTCATCAAGCCGGCATCGACCACGTCACGACCTGCATCGGCAGGGCCGCACTGTTGCTTTTTCAAGCTGGTGTCCATCACGCCGACCTACTTCGACTCATCGGCTGACACCGAGGCTTCATCACGTTAGCTGGACCGGGGGCTTCATCATCTCTTCATCAACCTACTCCGGAGACTTCGGCGTCGCTGGCCGACCAGCTCCGTCACGTTAGCTGGACCGAGGGCTTTGCCTCGGCGAGCCAACCTTTGCCAGCATCGCCATGCCGTTGCTTTATCGCCCATCAGGTGATAGGTGTGCGGATTGAGTCCCAATTTTGGGAATCACCTTTCTTCGGATTGCTACAACAAATAAGCCAGGTGCTATTAATCCTAGCATTTTTTGCTTGTTTGGGTTCATTTTTCCAAACGAATTATTACTCTGGTTTGTCCATCATATGTATGCAGGTCTATCAAATGGTGGCCGCATTAACGACGGTCGCATGGTGGTTCGGTCAGTTTCCGTACATAGTCCGGTGAACGCCGCATCCGGAACTCGAACCAACCTATGAATTTAGGCCTTACCATGCCTTTACCGCATCACGCCGCCGCCCTACATCGACATTGACTTCGGCGCCAGGCCATATTTCTTTTATTACTCACTTTGCATAAATTATCTGTTATGCAACGATTTTTTTTTTTATTATTACTATTATCTCCGTTTGCACTATTTTTTGTGCACAGGAAAATGATCCAGCCGGACTATATCCTTTGGCGTCACCTCGGCTGGACGGGGGGCTTCGTCAACACTTCATTACCCCATGCCGGGGACTTCGGCATCACCCTGCCATCCTGCATTGACCGTGCTATGTCACCACTTAGGAGTGCCGAGCTCTTTGCTCCGCCACCTCGGGACCGGCTTGGGGGATGGAACCTTGTCCCGCATCAAGTTCGGACCGCATCATCAATACCGAACACATTAACCAGCTAAGTTGTCTTCATGCTCAAAGTTTTAAATCTTTAACTTGTGTTCGGCTCGACCAAGCATTATACTTTTTTGGAAAAAAGTTGCTTGTAAAAATTTCCTTGTCCAAACTTTGTATGTGACGCGCAAATTCAAATACCCCATTTACTTGGGGGCTTCCTTCATGAAGCTTTTTCCTCTTGCATATGATTATACTTGTACGGCTTCGTTCCTTGTTCGTGTATTACGCCACAATATGCACCATATTGACTTAAGCGATTTGCAAGCTGGGTTGCCTGGCTCCTGTGCTTACCCCTACGTTCCCAATTGTTTGGCTAGGGAGTAAAGGGAGCACCTCTGGGATTGTCACGATCGGGTCACCCGAGCCGGATCTCAAACTGGGTGAAGCCGAAAGCTAGCGCTCTTATTATTTTCAATCATGGTCGGCACACAACGAAACTCATGAGTACAAAAAATCTATTGCACAAGTCTCATAATAATAATGAGCGCCGAAGAAAGGTATCAGTGGGGGTACTATTTTCTTCAAAGATGCTTCTTACACTTTGTTAGTAATATAGCATAAGTTCCCTGAGCACGCTTTGTCTGTTACAGCCTTATGGCATGATTGTCTGGTTATCGGAAACACCGTCGATATTCTCGACAGATGGAGTACATAACACTTTTTGGTCCTTGACCGAAGAGGGAGAAGCTGACGGTCGGTTAAGATGCGCTTAAAGTTCGGTTGAACATAGATATCATATAAGTACTTCGGTACATACAATCATTCTTTTACCCAAGTCACTTGGGGGCTCTTATGTTTATTTGAAGCCGTTTTATAATAAGTGTTTTTCTTCTTAGTCGTTGCAAAGTTTTTATTATTTATCACTCCTTTTTTCGACACAAGTGTGCGGTCACTAGCCGGGGAGCGTAATTTCTCTCTCAAAGCCGCTAGAGTTTAGTTTGCTAAACTGGACTCGTAAGAAGTACTCCGCCTTCGGGATAGGAGGTTGAAGCCGTAGGCTGACCCGCTTGAAGTTTTGAGATAGGATGTGTCATGTTAAAGAACGGCAGAAGCACCATTTTTTTTTCTAAAGTCCAATTTTCGGATTGGCACCGAACACTTGATCTAGTTCGGACATTAACCTTTTGAATAAGTTTTTTGGATTTTCGAGCCCATGGCACTTTTAAACTATTTGTGTGTTTTCAGCACAAGTCTCGCAGTGCAACGCCGGACACTTTTAGAGATTCGGCAAAAACATTCTCGGATATTGCTCTATATGCATCGGTTTCGAATTGTGTCTTCGGTCAATAGTTGGGTTGCCCGGCTCCTACGCTTGCCCCCACATTCCGCTTTGTTCGGCTAGGTATGCAAAGGGAGAACCACTGCGATGGTGCTTCCAGCTCACATGGTTAAGCACCTCGGTGGAGAAAGCTAAAAACTGACTGTCACAATAAGCGTAAACTGGTCAGCAATCTGATGACTATGTTAAATGACGGGCCATTCATAACATTGGCCGAAGTGTTTACGGCTTGACCTCAACTATCGCCGAACACTACCGGGGGCTATTAACTGGCCTCCCAAACTAAATCCTCGATATTTTGCTCTTACATTGGAGCTGAGGTTTCATGATCATGCTTAGCATGACAACCCAAAGAAAGGAACCGATAGCGGGACTATTTTCTTTAGAAGACATTTCTTCTGTTAAACAGTAATGTAACATATCTCTCTGCGTACCTTTGTTTATAACACCGTATGGCCAGATTGCCTTGTTTGTCGTAAATCTTTGCCCTCATAAAGGCTTTATAAAGTAGGACAAACACTCCTCGGCTACTGGCCGAGGAGGTTGAAGCCGATGGTTGGTCAACAAAGTTTTGTACAATGTGGATCCGAGCATTAATGACATAAAGTACTTGCATACATAGATTCATTACACATAATTTGTGATTTTACTATGGATATCGATCCTTAATTCGGCCACCCGTGCCCGCATTCAGGCTCGGGGGCTACTGGGCTTCGAGCTTATTATTTACAAATATTAAAGGGGCACATCGATCCCCTGATCTGGTGTTGCCACCCGACCAGTGTCTCGGGGGCTACTGCATTGCCTGTTCTATGCAGAAAATTTTAAGTGCAATACAGTTTCTGAGGAGATTTTGATCCTCAGGTTGGTCGGCCGCACCCAACCTGAGTCTCGAGGACTGAGCACGCCGCTTTTTGTGTCCCGAAGAATTTTGCCGAGCTAGGACTTGATCCTCAGACCGATTTTGCAAATCAACCTGAGTCTCAGCAGCTACGGGGATCAGCGGTCTTATGTCATCCTTCATGGGCATCTCGGGTTTTAGACCGATACCCACCTTTAGGGCTACTGGCTATGTATCTCGGCAAAGAATTAAATTGCACCTCAAAAATATTGACAAAAATCGGCCCACATTCGGGATGGTGCACCACCTCGGAAGCAGTCCGGCATAAAGCTCGGGCACTAGTGGTTGGCTCCATAGAGGGCATTGCCGGCATTAAGCTCGGCTAAACTCCTTCAAACTTCTTTGAACCAAGGTGATTTACGACACCTCGGATACAGTCCGGCGTTGGAGCTCGGATACATAGTCCGGCGTTAGAGCTGGGAAGCAGTCCGACATTGGTGCTCGGCTGCAAAAGATACTTAAAATGCAGTCCGGCGTTGGAGCTCGGACGCAAGAGGACGTTGCCGCCTGGGAACAACTTCAAACCCGAGGTGTGGCATAAAAATAAAAAGGCATTGATAAAAGCCGGAAACTTAAAGGGGCTCCTCGGATACCCGACGTGTAAACTCGTCGAATGCATTTCGGCGATCCTCAAGATCGAAGATGAGAAGATTTGTTGAACCAGTTTTCAAGACCGACGACTAAAGATGAAGAACGGTTTGGAAGAATCGAGGAGCGTCCCTAACTTGAAGACCGGTTCAGGGGGCTACTGACGGTGTCCTGGACTAGGGGGTACTCACCACGTCATCTCCCGATCTGTTAGATTGGGCCGAGGACCCCCGTGGCCGTACTCATGGGCCAGTTCGGACAGCTGCCGCATACAAGGAAGGTCCCACAAGACTTGGCGATCAAGACAAGGACTCCTCCCCACCTGCGTATTCGACTAGGACTCTTGTTATCCCAGGCCTCTGGTGCATTATATAAACCGAGGCCAGGCTAGTCGATAGACATATACAACAATCATACCATAGGCTAGCTTCTAGGGTTTGGCCTCTCTGATCTTGTGGTAATCAACTCTTGTACTACCCATATCATCAATATTCATCAAGCAGGAGTAGGGTTTTACCTCCACCGAGAGGGCCCGAACCTGGGTAAAAACATCGTGTCCCTTGTCTCCTATTACCATCCGCCTAGACGCACAGTTCGGGACCCCTACCCGAGATCCGCCGGTTTTGACACCGACACCCAGCAATGTTGAGTGGGGTGATGCCTCACATTCTAATTTTTTAACACTGCAATTTTTTTTTCAAAACTGAAGTAATTCTTTGTGAAACACATGTATTTTAGATTACTTTTTAAAAAATATAACAAAATATAATAAAAAAGACGAAACAAACAAACAAACAAACGAATTAAGAGGCAGTGTATAAAAACGAATGAAAGCAACAGCTTAACTGGGTGAGCCCATGACCACGCCGAGGCTTTGGCTCGGATATTGAAATTCTGTTGAGGCTTCTGCGAATCTACTAACGAGAACTGCCGTTGGGCTCGGATAAGAAGCCGAACTCCTGAAAAATCTGTTACCAGGCATATTGCCGTTACTCTGCCTCTAATCTCGCCCTTCTCTTCGCTTTGTATTGCCTACACGGCTACGCCCACCCCCACCACCACCCCCATTCTTCTCTTTCTGTAACCAAGCGCCGTATCACATCAAGCAATTGATTGTTTTTTTTAGGAAAATTGGTCAGGCAATTGATTGTTTATTTTCCTTTGATTCCAGATCTTCAGCGCGATGATTATTTGACCCGATCGATCTCTCCTTTTCTCAGGCGTAGGAAGCACCGCTGCTTCAGGTGAGTGGAGATTGGATCCTTGTTTCTTCTGCTGATGAGTTCGATCGCATGCTCACCCAAGCATTCATATGCGTCGCTTTTTTTTCTGCGCACATTGATTTGATTTCTGTTTTCGCCTCTATTTTGCACAGGAGTGCTCAGTCAAGATCTTGTATGTTATACCGATCTTTACCTAGTACGTATGTCTTCTCTCTTCGCCCAGGTATAACTTCTTGACTGCTCCTACATGGCTATGACATGCAATTTTCCATTCAGATCATATGAGGATGGTATCTTTTTGAACGTATATGTGATCAAGCATCATGTTCCAGCTATAGGCGTTTGGTTTCATGCTTGGCGTGCCGGCAAGTTTTATAAGAACTTGGTCCGTCCTACAACCATGAAAACTGTTATATCTATATGGCAGAAATTTGTCACGAGTGTTGTTCTGGCAAGTTGTTCTATGGGCTTGGTCCGTCGGACAACCATGAACACTGATATATGCTATATTTTCATCTTGGAATTTTTTATTATGTGGCAAAAATTCTCTCATGATTGTCGTTCCGGCAAGTTCTTATAGTGGATTGGTCCATCGTACAATAGTGTGAGACAGGTAAAAATGACATGGATGTATTATGTCAAAATTCTGATTTCTTTCCGGTTGACGTTCGGGCAAGTCCTTATATGGATTTGGTCCGTCGTACAACTGCAGAGACGATTACGGGTGACACATATATATATTATACAAAATATGTGATTCCTTCATGGTTGGCGTTTTGACAAGTCACCATGTGGGTTTGGTCCGATGCACACTTGTTGAGCGTAATATAGCTTATGCCTTGATCTGTTGTTGTCGTTTTACTCAAGTGTTTCCCTTCTTTTCTTGATTTTATAGGGAAAGTATTGAATGGTCCGCCGAGAATAGTTGCTCATGAAGCTAGGTAACAAGTTGATGACTTTTCCTACTTCTTCTTTTACTTTTACTAGGCATTCTTTTTGGCATGTCATTGTATTTATTATATGCCTTTTGCACATGTAGAAGATGCATGGTCAAGTGTTTGTTCCTCCAAATGAATTATCCATTTGTCAATTAGCTGAGCAGCATTTATAGCAGCCTCATACTAGTGATGATGTTAATCTAGTGATCAGACAACATGTGCTAATGCAAGCAGATTTGACACGTCATCCTCATGGCTAGAATTGGGGCCCTACTCTTAGTGATTATTCCTTTCATCTAGCGTCTTTTCCTGATCTGATTATAAAGCCTACACTATATGAATTGCGATGGTAGCAAAAGGTCTAGTTGGGACGTCCACATGGTTGAGTTTGTTCCTCGTTCCAAAGGCTATCCTAAATCATTGTTCATTTGGTTTGAAAAAAAAGGAAAGAAGAACACATACTATGTATACAGGCCCATTTATTGCTCCCTCTGTGAATATGAAGTTTTTGATTCATTACTAAGGTCACTACTAGAAATATGGGATCCAAAGGTCAAAAGTTTCCTTGTTTTTCATCTGGTGAACGAAGGTTACCCTGCTTAACATGATTCTACCGTTGGGCCTCTTTTAGTTGGAGATCAATACGAGGAATATGTTCCTAAATAGATTATCACCTTCCAATCTTATATTCCTAGATTTCTTATCTGGCTTTTTTTTTAGAATTTTATCATCTCAATTGTGAAAACGTAAGTATAACTTATGAAGATTGGTGTGACCATTTCCATAATAAACAAGAATGCACTTCGCCTTTTACCTCCTTCAAGAACAACACATGTATGTTTCACCTTTTATCGCTTGTTGTCTTTGTTGTTGCATGGTTGTTTGGGATGAGGGTGTGCTAGTTGACAACCTAATCTAAGTTAAACCGTATCAACTCCTAATGGTTCTTCAGGGAAACAGTGAGACTCATCATATTCCTTGAACACACCAATTGTGAGAATGTTCAATTCTTCACTGGTACTTTCATGCTCTTCGTGGTGTGTTGATATAACATTGTTGCGAAGTGCAAAGTAGGGGCTTCTTCCTTCATTGGGGTAGTACCCAATGTTTTGACCGCTGCTGCCCTCAACGTTGGCTCCTCGAGAAGCTCATAAGTTGGGCCATGCAACATTGTTGCAGGGAATGTAAGCCTCTCGTTTATGCTGATCTTGCAATATGGCAATGCCTGAAATGATCATTGGAGAAATTCTATATTCTACAATCATTACTGCATCTTCATAAGTTGCTCTCATACTTTAAGATGCACAACACACTGAATCATCTGATAGAGCGACGACATTTGATGCAACCATTTTCTTTACATTTGTCATGCTATGAGGATATCTTCATCAATAGTCCAATTATAAATCAATTTTTGGGTGTTCAGGCTTCTTCTGGGCTTTTTGGGCTAGGAAGTTCTATGAGAATTAACTCCTTTAAGCATGTGTGAAAAGGTCACCAATTTTTTCTACATGAAAAGAACAGTCACTGTTTTGACGCTTGCTGAGAGTCGGCCTCCTGGACTAAAAGCGAGAATTCACCATTGTCGTTTCATTGGCTTGTGCCGACTTGGGTTTCATTGGCAATTTCTCTCATTGGCTTCTTTTCTCTACAGGCTTTTGTTGAATGTCACTTTGTCTGATGAGCAACGAGTTGAATATAGTTCTCTATATCTATATCTTTTGAAGCCAACCCATGGGTCGTACTCCTTGTAGTTGTATGACTACCTTAGTGTGCAGATTATTTGTGCACATATGCACTGCTTTTGACTCGGTGATTGGTTGTGGGCAGTGCAGACTTAAATTTCTCCATCTATTTATGAATATGTTGCGTTCTCATTAAATCCTTGCTCTGCTTGGATCAACTTGGTGATGCCTATAGTCCTATAGGTACTATAAAATCTCCCGAGAAAAGTATTTTGCATCTGCTCCCATGTATTAGTGGAGCTTGGAGCTAACATACCATACCAAGTGAAAGCAGGCCCGGACAACATTTGCACACACCGCATCAGGAAAAGTTTCCCGTCGTGAGTCGTATCCTGACAAGTTGCAAGGAAGTAGGCTATGCTCTCATGAGGAAACTCACTCCCCTTAAACTTACTAAACTGCAGTTGTCAGTAGTTAGTTGGAATGTCACTCGGACAACATTTGGTGGGTATGGTTTAGCATACCCTCGTCACATAGAATAGTGATTTTGCATTAACTAGGTCTTTACTTCTTCAACAATCATTTTTTGGATCGCCTCAAGGTTAAGTGGGCTCCTCCTTGGTGGCTACTGCTACTTGCACCACCCCGACGACCCTCACTATTATGATTCTAATTATTTGCCATCTCATTATGTAACGTTGGTGCTGCTAGCTCATCCTTCTTTTGTTGGAGTGCAGTTGTAAGGTTGGCTAGTTGCTCCTCAACCGAACGAGTTTCATTCGCAGCTAGGACTTTCTCTATATGATATGCAATCGGGGTATGTTAAACCATACCCATCCGACGTTAACCTAGTGCCATTCCCAACTAATTACTAGCAACCATGGTTTAGTAAATTTAATGGGAGTGGGTCTCCTCATGAGCACATAGCCCACCTCCTCGCGGCTTGTCAGGATACCGCTCACAATGGAGCACTTCTCCTAAGGCACTTTGTGCAAACATTGTTCGGGCCTACTTTCACTTGGTATATACTAAGTTAGCTCCAAGCTCCATTAAAACATGGGAGCAGAAAAATGTGTTTTTTGAGTGGTTTTATGGTACCCACAGGACTGTATGCATCACCGAGATGTCACATAGCAATGATTTGATGAGAAGGCAGCAAATTTCATAAATAGACGGAGACACTTAAGTCTTCATTGTCCAGTCACCTGGCCGGAAGCAATGCGTATGTGCACAAATTATATGCGCTCTCAGGTGGTTGTTCAACTACTAGGAGTATGATCCATCACCTTTGAGGGGTTAGCTTCAAAAGCTACTGATATGGAGAACTATATGTAGCTCGTTGCTCGTCGAACAAAAACGGCGTTCAACAAGCCTGCAGGGAAAAGTGGTCAATGAGAGAAAATGCTGGTGAATCTCATGTCAGCACAAGCCTTGAAATGGCAGCGGTGAATTGTCACTTTTAGTCTGGGAGAGCTGCACCAAGGAACCAGAAACAAAAGGTGACACAAGTTGCTAGGAGAACAACTCTAAGCGAGCGTCAAAACTGGGACTATACTTTTCCCGGAGAATAAATCAGTGATCTTTTTAAAGGATGAAAGGAGTTAAATTAAGCCTCATAGAACTTCCTAGGCCCAAAAGACTAGAGGAAGCCTCGAAGTTCAATGAACCAAATTTCTCTAATTACCATCGCATTTTGGTCCCATACACTCATAGATTGGTTTGACGTAAAGAAAATCATCCAGAAAACGAATGATGAGGGGACTATTGATGTGTATACCCTTAAAAGCATGGCAAAAGGAAGGAAAATGGCTACAGTAAATGTCGCCACCATACAAGATGAGTCGGTGAGTTTTGCATCTTCAAATATGAGAGGAATTTATGATGATGTAGTACTGATTCCAAAATATGGATATTCTTCTATGATCATTCCAAGCTTTCATATTGCAAGATCGGCCAAAAGGAAAGGCTTACATTCGGTGCAACAAGGTTGCATGGCCCAACTTATCAGCTTCTTGGGGAGCCCAAGGTTGGGAGTAGTGGCGGTCAAAACGTCGTGTATTATCCACAATGACGAAAGAAGCCCCTCCTCTATGCTTCACACCAAAGTTATATTAGCACATCACGAAGCACGTGAAAGTACCAAGTGAAGTATTCGATGTTCTCATCATTTGTGTGTTGGAGTACAATCATGAGTCTCTATATTTCTCTAAAGAATAATCACTAGAAGTTGAATAGATTCAACTTTGATTAGGTCGCCAACTAGTAGACCCTCACCCCCCTCCCACCCACCCAACAACCACGTAACAGCAGATCTAGAGGGCAATAAAAGTTGCAACGAACATGTGTTGTTCTCGAAGGGAGGTAAAAGACAAAGTGCGTTCTCGTTTGTTATGGAAATGGTCACACCGAACTTGATAAATTACACTTACATTTTCGCGATTAGGTTGATAGAATTCTGTGTGCTCCGCCATGCAAAGCCGGCCTAGACCTCCTGACAAATGTGTACTCTCTGCCATGAAGAGATCCAGCCGGCGTTGAGGTTTCATGTAGACTCCAGCGTCGCTGCCACAAGTTAGTTTTTTTTCTAAACACAGTAGATGTAGACGCTCATACATACGCGCATATATATTTTAGGATTTTCGGCGATGCGCTTTCAGTGAGAGGAGATGTTCCCGTCGACGACGAGGCATCTATGGTGACTTCATAAATCTCAAGATGATATGCCGGCTCAGTCTCTCGAAGGTACTCATAGAAGTAAGGTCTGCGTGTGTGCATTTATAGGATGAGTGTATGCGTGTATGTATGAGCGTTTGCGTCTACCGTATTTAGAAAAAAACATTCACGCACAGCCGCCACAGTTAAGGTGGAATCCTAGATCGCCTTAGGAAAAAAAAACCTTTTCAACTATCCTGTCACAGCCCGACTCGTAATCAGGCCGGATCAAAAGCTATCTTCACAAATAAAACGGGCGTGCCCCTGGCTCAGCCCAACAACCACGGGAGGGGCGGCCGCCTCTCTTCGCGTTCGTCTCCCATACGACGGCGGCGACCAGGGCACGGGCGCCGTGGTCACCTACTCATCCCCTTTCACGCGCGCACGCCCAGCGGGAGAGCTCCCAAACCCAAGCTAGCAATGGTGGTGGCGGCGGCCGGCGACCCTGGCCGGGTCCGCAACACCTGCATCATGGCGCACGTGGACCACGGGAAGACCACGCTGGCCGACCACCTGGTGGCGTACGGCGGCGGCGGCCTCCTCAACCCGAGCATGGCCGGCAAGGCCCGCTTCATGGACCACCTGCGAGAGGAGCAGGAGCGGGCCATCACGATGAAGTCGGCCTCCGTCCTGCTCCGCCACCGCGACGGCACCCGCGTCCACCTCATCGACTCCCCCGGCCACGCCGACTTCTGCTCCGAGGTCTCCGCCGCCGCGCGGGTGGCCGACTCGGCGCTCATCGTCGTCGACGCCGTCGACGGCCTCGGTGTCCAGACGCACGCCGTGCTGCGCAAGGCCTTCGCCGAGCGCCTCCGCCCCTGCCTCATCCTCAACAAGCTCGACCGCCTCATCACCAACCTCCGCCTCGATCCCGGTGAGGCCTACGAGCGCCTCCACCGCATCGTCGCCGGGGCCAACTCCGTGTACTCCACCCTGCGCTCCGGCTCCTACTTCTCCCTCCTTGACGGGCCCGCCCCCGCCCAGCAGGCCGACGACGGCGAGGACACCTTCGCGCCTCAGAAGGGCAATGTCGTCTTCGGCTGCGCCCGCGACGGCTGGGGCTTCCGGATCCAGGATTTCGCCGCCGTGATGGCTATGGGGCGCCCCGGCCAGGCCAGCAAGCTGGTGGGATGGCTATGGGGGGCGTACTACTGGGACAAGGAGAAGAAGAAGGCTATGCCCTTGGCCAACGGCATGAAGCAGCAGCCCATGTTTGTGGAATTTGTGCTCAAGCGGCTGTGGAAGGTATACGATCATGGTCTGAAGGTGGACGGCGCAAGCTGGCTGCGCGATCATGTTGTCCAGACCTTCAATCTGAAGGTATCAGATCGGGAGTTGCAGAGCAAGGACCGCCCCAAGGCGGCGCTGGAAGCCGTGATGAGGGCGTGGCTCCCGCTCGCAGAGACAGTGATGACAATGATTGTGGAGTGCACGCCAGACCCCGTCGACGCCCAGAGATTCAGAGCGCCGGCACTTATGCCCGAGAGGGAGCTGCCGACATGGGTTTCGGCAGAGCATGCCGGCATCATCGCCGAGGCGGAGAAGGTGAGGAGATGCGTGGTGGCCTGCAGCGCCAGCTCAAGCGCCCCTGTGGTGGTCTTCGTGTCCAAGATGTTTGTGGTGAAACACAAGGATCTGCCACCTACCCTCAACCACGGCCAAGAGGCCGCCGGTGAGCCGGAGGAGTGCTTCTTGGCATTTGCGCGGGTCTTCAGCGGTGTCTTGCACGCCGGGCAGAAGGTGTTTGTGTTGTCACCCATGTATGATCCGGTGAAAGGGGACACCACAGGCAAGCATCTGAAGGAGGTGGAGGTTCAGCAGCTGTATGAGATGCTAGGAGAGGGCCTCAGGCCGGTGGCCAGCGTAGGTACCGGGAATGTGGCCGCCATCAAGGGCCTTGGCGAGCATATAATGAAGACGGCCACACTTTCATCGACGAGGAACTGCTGGCCCTTTGCGAGCATGGCGTTCCAGGTCTCTCCGATACTGAAGGTCGCAATCGAGCCCGCGAACGTGGCTGATCTGGCCGCGTTCCGGGAAGGGCTTAGCCTTCTCAACCGGGCAGACCCACTTGTTGAGTACTCCATATCAGAAAAGGGTGAGCATGTCCTTGCTGCAGCTGGGAAGGTACATTTGGAGCATTGTGTGAAGAATTTACGGGAGAGGTTCGCGAAAGTCGAACTGAATGTCTCGGAGCCCTTGGTATCCTTCAAGGAGACCATCCAAGGGGAAGGTGTTGGTTTGATAGATAGCTTGAAGGATCCACAGGGATACGTTGAGAGGATTGCTCCAGATGGCAAATTTGCTGTGAGAGTCAAAGTCATCAGGCTTCCAGATGCTCTGGTTAAGGTCCTTGAGGAAAATGAGGAATTGCTTTCTCGAACAATTAAGGGGCAAACGGCGAGAAGTGATGGAGCAATGGGTTCACAATGTCCTCGGGATGATGATGGTCGTTCTGTGGCAGTGCTTAGGCAAGATATGCTCAGGGCTATAGAGAGCGAGCTGGAAGCGCTCTCTGTACGAGCGGATGAAGTTAAGCTCGAGTGGTATAGGAAGGCACTCCTGGGATACTTGCACAAAATCTGGGCCCTAGGCCCTTCCCAGGTCGGTCCGAATCTCCTCCTCATGCCCGGTGTAAAATTAAGCAGCGGTTTGACAACAACCCAAAACGGAAGGGAAGGTATTCTGGTGCGCGGCAGGTGTCATGTCTCGGAGAAACTGGGGTTAGTGAGCGTGTCTGATGATGATGCAGAGATTAGCAATGGCATTATCGATGACGACAGTGAGCCATCCACAGATGTTCCTGATCCTGAGGCACTAAGGAACATCATCATCTCAGGATTTCAGGAGGTCACAAATGCAGGGCCCTTGTGTGATGAACCTATGTGGGGTCTGGCATTCATCGTCGAGCCCTACATATTCTCTGGCAGTGGCAGCCCATATGGTGTCAACTGCTCTTATCAGCACAAAGCGGCAGTCAGGGAAGCGTGCCGGGCGGCCGTGCTTCAGAGCAAGCCCAGGCTTGTCGAACCCGTGTACTTCTGTGAAGTGACCACTCCTATAGAGCGCCTAGGAAGCGTCTATTCTGTTCTTGGTGATTGTCGAGCGAAGGTGCAGGAAGCTGAGATGCAACTAGAAACTTTCTTGTACATGGTGCACGCGCATTTGCCGGTTGCCGAGAGCTCTGAATTCTCTGAAAAGCTTTGGAACGGAAGCTCAGGTGCCGCCACTGCTCGTCTCACTTTCAGTCACTGGGAAGCTATTCCTCAGGACCCCTTCTTTGTTCCGAAGACGAAGGAGGAGATTGAGGAATTCGGAGATGGTTCAAACATGGGACCAAACTTGGCGAAGAAGCTCATCGATTCTGTGAGGCGAATAAAGGGCCTACATGTCGACGATAAAGTCGTTAAGCATGGCACGAAACAGCGGACTCGGGCTAAGAAAGTGTAGATACGTTCTTGGGATTTATATGAAACTGTACATTCCGTTCCACAGCTTGTCCTGGTAAACTGAGATATAATCAATTTGTAGCTAGTGTCATTTTTGAAAATTTGAAATGCTGAGGAATTTTGGTCAGGTATATTTAGAATAGTTGCTGATTTGGCTCTTCTAATACCTGTGAACTCAACTTAGAATGGTTTATAATGTGGTTATGTCAGACTAGAAAGTTTTACAATATTCTGCTTTTAAAACCTTAACTTGGGGATTTTAAAGTTTTACAATATTCTGCTTTTAAAACCTTATGTGGTTATGTGGTAAGTTGGGATGTAACCAAATCTGTGGCCAGTGTGATTTTAAAGTTTTGAGTGTGCTGAGAAATTTTGGTGGGATGATTATTTTGGGGCATGTCGGCGCTGTGGTCATTTTGAGAGGGATTTCTAATAATTGCCTGATTCCTGCTTATCCATGTTTGGCCCTTCTAACTAACACCTGTGCGCTCATATCTTGGAATGATGATTTATGTGGGTTATCAGGCTAGAAAGTTTCACAATATTCTGTTTTTGTTACATTAACTTGGTAGAAAATGGTGGAAAGCTGCCCAGGACCCCTTATATGGCAAACAGACACATCCTGAACGGGTGCTCTTTGCAATGCCCTGGTGAAAGTTCTTATCAACCTGCGTGAGTCGTTAACTGAATCAGGATATAGTAATCAGTGCACCACTGCGTGGTGAAGAAGTGTAGGGATACACGCTGTTGAACATATCTGTGCATGTGTATCTATTAGGATAATCTCCTACCGGTCTCACCTCTAGTTTCCTTGTATAGATGAGGCTGAGGGCTGCCCTTGTACCCATATATACGTGCACCGTGCACCCGATCAATATATCGAGAGTTGCATTGCCTTTCACATGGTATCAGTTTTTTTTTCCGATCCAACCCTAGCTTCCGCTCCTAGCTGCCGCCGCCGCAGCTATCCACTCGCGCCGCCGCCGCACCCTCTCCCGCCGTCGCGCGCGCCTCCCTACCCCGCTCCACCTCCCTCCCGAGCCGCCTCCCTCTCCCTGCGCTGCCTCCCTCCGACACCCGCCTCCCTCCCGAGCCGCCACACCCGCGCCGCCACCCCTCCCTTCGGTTGCCGCGCCACCCATGGCCTCTCCCCACTCCGCCGCCTCCCTCCCCTCCAATCCCTTTGAGGGTTCGGCCCCTCCTCCCGTCGAGGTCGTCCGCGATCTGGACATCTTCGCCTGCGTCCCCGTCGTGCTCGACTATGCCACCTCCACATATTACGCCTGGAAAACCTACTTCTCCCTCGTCTTCCGCGAGTACCACCTCATCGATCACATTGATGGCTTCGTTGACTCCGGTCTCATGTACGCGGACGACAACTGGCTGACCATCGACGCCACCATCACTCGCTGGCTGTACCAAACCATCTCCAAGGACATCTTTCACACCATTGTTTACGAGACTGACGATGCACAGATGGTGTGGGCGAAGCTGAACGGGCTCTTCCTCGACAACGCCCTGCAGCGCCGCGTCTTTCTTCAGCAGGAATTTTTTGGGTGCCATCATCTTGACTCGTCCATTGTATTGCATGCGCCTCAAGAAACTCGCTGACGAACTCCGCGACGTCGGGGAGCGGGTCTCCGACGACCTCCTTCTCAGCACGCTCACCGTAGGCCTGAACGAGGAGTTCGGCCACGCAGCCTCCAACCTCACGTTCCTCCCGGACCCGACCTTTCCTCGGGTCGTGGCTTATCTTCGGTTGGAGGAGAGGAGGATGAAGATGGTGAAGTCCCGGGCCACGCACACGGCCCTCGCGGGGGGCACCTCCCGCGCCGCTCCCCCCACCGCACCGCAGCTGCCGCGGCCTCAGCCGCTGCCGCCGGCGTCCTAATTCCAGGCGCCCCCGGCGCCCGTCTACCAGCTGCTGCCACCTGCCCCCGATCATCAGCGCGAGGGCGTCGCAGCAAGAAGCAGTAGCAGTAGCACGACGCGGAAGGGGGGGGGAGGGGGCGCCAGCCGCCGCAGCAGCAGCTGCCCCCGGCCCCCTGGGCCACCGCGACCAACCCTTGGACGGGGGTGGTCCACACATACACGATGCGCATGCCGCGGGCCCCCGTCCCGGCTGGGATCCTCGGCCCCCGCCCCGGGCGGCTACCCCATCGCGGCTCCTCCGTACGCCGCTCCGGGTGGCTACGCCGCCCCTCCGTCCGCGGCCGCCGCACTCCCGCCGGCCCCATGGGACCTGGCCCTTCTTGCGGCGCTCTACTCCGTCCCTACACCCAACACATACACCGGAGGCGGCGACTGGTATATGGATTCCGGGGCTACCACCCACATGGCTTCCAACCCCAGTAACCTCAACTCCGCATTTCCAGTTTCCACCGCATGTCGTATTACTGTCGGGGGTGGGTCTTCCCTTCCTATTACTCATGTCGGTCATGCCTCTTTTCCGTCTAATTCTACACCTATTCAGATGTCTATGTCTTAGTTTCATCTGAGTTGGTCACTAATCTTTGTTCCGTTCGTTCTCTTACACGTGAAAATCCTATAACTGTTGAATTTGACGAAGTGGGTTTTTCTGTTAAGGACGCCCGTACCCGGATGGTGCTCCACTGATGTGACAGCCCGGATGGCCTCTACCCGGTGAACTCCACCGCCACTTCCACATCCGCTCCGGTCGCTCTCTCCGCCACGGTGGACCTTTGGCATGCTTGGCTGGGACATCCGAACCCAGCCACCCTTCGTCATATTCTTAGGACTTTTTCATTCACATGTAATAAAACCGATGATCATACTTGTCATGCTTGTCGTCTTGGCAAGCACGTCCGTCTTCCGTTTAGCACGTCCTCATCGGTGGCGTCGTATCCATTTGAGTTGATTCATAGTGATTTGTGGACATCTCCTGTTGCCAGTAATATGGTTTTTTATACTATCTTGTAATACTTGATGATTTTTCGCACTATGTGTGGACCTTCCCGTTGCGGAGAAAATCCGATGCACTCTCCGCTCTTACCACCTTTTACTCCTATGTCGCTACACAGTTTGGGCGTCCCATCCATGCCTTGCAGACTGACAACGGGAAGTTCGACAACGTCGGGGTTTGCACCCTCCTCACCACACACGGCACGATTCTTTGTCTCACTTGCCCGTACCTCGCAACAAAATGGTCGCGCCGAACGGATCCTTCGCACGCTCAATGACTGTGTGCGTACCCTTCTTTTCCACGCCAATGTCCCGCCTCGGTTTTGGCCGGATGCTGCCTCCACCGCCTCTCTTCTCATCAACGTCCGTCCAACTCGTGCTCGTGGAAACTATGCACCACATCATCTCCTCTTCGGTAGCCCACCCTCATATGATGAACTCCGTGTTTTTGGGTGTCTTTGTTATCCTAGCATCGCCTCCACCACTCCTCACAAACTTGCACCTCGCTCCGTGGCATGCATTTTTCTCGGATACCCACCAAACACCAAGGGCTATCGCTGCTATGATCCGGTTTCCCAACGAGTCTTCACTTCACGCCACGTTTACTTTGACGAGAGGTCTTTTCCTTTTCACCAAGTACCGCCGTCGGCTGACTCTTCATCATCACCCGCACCCCCTGGCGCCTCTCGAGGAAGCCGCTCCCTCGTGCTTGGGCCCCCTCCCGGCTTCAGGCCCGCTGCAGCGCGCAGGCCCCCTCCTGGCTTTGGCGTCCCGGCTGCGCCTGGGCCGTGCTTTGGGTCCGCGGCGTTGGACCCGGACCTCTCGCCGGGGGCCACGGCGCCCCCGACTCCCATTGAGTCCGCAGCCCGGTCAGCGAGCGCGTCTCCTGAGCCTGACCTGGGCTCCTCAACGGCTTCCGCCGGCCCGGCTGCTTCCTCGCCGGCGGCCACGGCGCCACCGACTCCCGTTGAGTCCGTAGGCTGGGCAGCAAGCGCTTCTCTAGCGCCCGGCCCCGGCTCCTCGACGGCCTCTTCCGGCTTCGTCGCCAGCCCCGCCGACTCCGTCGACCCCGCCGGCCGCACCGGACACCCGCATGGTCACGCATGCTCGCGCCGGTATTCACCGGCCCAACAACCATTATCCTGCGGACGAGTACCTTCTTGTTGCCTTGATGTCTGTGTCGTCACCTCTCCCGTCGTCCGCTCGAGCCGCCCTTCGCGACCCGCATTGGCTCGCGGCGATGCAGGAGGAGTTCGACGCGCTCGTGCGCAACCACACTTGGCAGCTTGTCCCGCGGCCACCCCATGCCAACGTCATCTCTGGCAAGTGGGTGTTCCGGCACAAGACTCGTCCTGACGGGTGCCTCGAGCGCTATAAGGCTCGGTGGGTGGTCCGTGGATTTTGGCAAGGCACTGGAGTCGACTTCACCGACACGTTCGCCCCGGTTGTCAAACCGGGCATGATTCACGCGGTTCTTCAGCTCGCGGTCTCTCGCGCCTGGTCGGTGCATCAGATGGATGTGTCGAATGCATTCTTGCATGGCCATCTTTCGGAGCAGGTGTTCTGTCAGCAGCCAACCGGCTTCGTCGACATGGCTCAGCCTAATCATGTGTGCCTGCTTTCCCGCTCTTTGTACGGGTTGAAGCAGGCCCCTCGTGCCTGGTACCAGCGGATCGCCGGCTTCCTGCAGCAGCTTGGGTTCCGAGCTACTCGCTCCGATGCCTCGCTGTTTGTCTTCCACCAGGCTCCGGCCACCACTTACCTGCTCCTCTACATCGACGACATCATCCTGACGGCTTCGCCCGAGCTACTTCGCCAGCATACTGCTCGCCTCAGCGCTCAATTTGCCATTAAGGACCTCGGCCCGTTGCACTACTTCCTCGGCATTGAGGTGGTACGACGCGCCGATGGGTTCTTCCTCCATCAGCATCAGTATGCACAGGACCTTCTTGAGCGGGCGGGCATGCTTAACTGCAAGCCTGTCCCCATGCCTATCGACACGAAGGCGAAGGTCTCTGCGCTCGACGGCTCCCCCGTGCAAGATGCAGCGTTCTACCGCTCCATCGTCGGCGCTCTCCAGTACTTGACACTCACTCGGCCTGACCTGCAGTACGCCGTTCAGCAGGTGTGTCTCCACATGCACGCCCCTCGCGACACTCACTGGAACCTGGTGAAGCGGATTCTTCGGTACATCCGCGGCACCACGGCTCTGGGTCTTACGTTGACGGCCTCGCCCTCGACTGACCTGGTCTCCTACAATGACGCCGATTGGGCTGGCTACCCGGACACGCGACGCTCGACTTCAGGCTACTGCATCTACCTGGGGCCCTCGCTCATATCGTGGTCGTCTAAACGACAACCTACGGTATCCCGCTCCAGTGCCGAGGCCGAGTATCGTGTTGTGGCAAATGCCGTTGCCGAGTGCTCGTGGCTTCGCCAGCTTCTCCAGGAGTTGCTCCTTGATGTCCAGAAGGCCACCATTGTCTGCTGCGACAATGTCTCTGCGGTCTACCTCTCAGCCAATCCCGTTCATCATCGTCGCACGAAGCATATTGAGCTCGACATTCACTTCGTGCTAGAGGAGGTGGCTCTTGGGCGCGTCCGCATTCTTCATGTTCCCACTGCTCAGCAGTTTGCCGATGTCATGACAAAGGGGTTACCGACGACTACATTTGAGGAGTTTCGGTCCAGTCTATGTGTCACTGGTGACGCATCAACTGCGGGGGGTGTTGAACATATCTGCCCATGTATTTGTTAGGATAATCTCCTATCGGCCCCGCCTCTAGTTTCCTTGTATAGATGAGGCTAAGGGCTGCCCTTGTACCCATATATATGTGCACCGTGCACCCGATCAATATATCGAGAGTTGCATTGCCTTCCACACACGCAGGCAGGAAATTAGACAGACTATCACTATGCTTAGGAGGCTTATTCTGAACATAATACGTAGCATCCTTACGTCAGTTACCTACAGGCTTATAGAGTAGGTATTATTTGTGTCTTTCCTTCCTTTTAACCTTGAGGCCTTGCAAGCCACACATGTGTATCCCATTAACCTGTGCTGCTAATTTCTACGATTTACTACTACAGATTGGACTGCCAGCAGGTGATAGCCTCATAAGATTTGTAAAGGTGGCGAAATCGCCTGTCTCCAGCAGTAGCAGTATTTCATTCACTATGGTTGGAGTCATCAGGTATTTCGATCACTGTGGGTGGAGTCATCAGTTTGGAAAGCTGTGGTCGACTCTTAACTGCAGAAAATACAGCCTCCTAGTCGACTTATTTCTGAATTTGTGGGATTCTTGAGGTTTCTATCATTTCGCAGGTTCCCTATTCCTTCTATGGGCGTTCCTTCAGGGACAGAACAAATGGATGTAGGCTTGATGATGGGAGTGTAATGCTGAATCTAACTATTAAAGTTGTTGAGCTCATCTAATAATTTTGAAAATTTTGTAGGTGATGTAGTATTTAGTTAATTTGTATGTATAGCTCATTTATGCATTATTGACCAGTATACAGTGAGAATTCAAATCATCGGAATGCTGGGCATACTATGAGAATTCAAATCATCGGAATGAAATCATACTGCTGGGCATCCAATTCTGGTTCGCTTAATTAATCGGCACAGATTCGAGTGGAAAAAACCTCAGCAGATGTCAACTCTTATCTCACTGTCAACTGCATTATGAGTTCACCTGGGCTAATGCTTTGCCTAACCCAACCTATGAAAAACTTGATCAAGTTCTTGCGAGCGTGGAGTGGGAACAGAAGTTTCCTCTGGTTACGGTGCAAGCTCTTTCGAGGGGAATATCTGATCACACCCCATTGTTCGTGGACTCAAGGGAGCCGAACCACGTGGGTAACAAGAACACCTTCTCCTTCGAGATGTCATGGTTTGAACGTGAGGGGTTCTTGGACTTAATTGCCAGGGAATGGGTTAGAGGTGTAGGAGGCAAGACTGCGATAGAGCGTTGGCAGAATAAGATTAGGCATTTGAGAAGTTTCTTACGGGGTTGGGCTAAGCACCTCAGTGGTGTGTATAAGATTGAAAAGGATAGACTCCTTACTCTTATACAGGCCCTGGACATACAGGCCGAATCCACTATTTTATCGCCAGCCGAGCTTCAGGTTAAAAATGAGGCGGAGAAGAGGTTGAAAGAACTGCTCCGCGAAGAAGAATTGAAGTGGGCTTTGCGTGCTAAAGTCCGCAAAGTGGTCCAAGGGGACGCGAATACTCAGTTCTTCCATTTGATTGCTAACGGCAAGCACAGAAAGAAGTGTATCTTTCAGCTTGAGCAAGACGAGGGCACTATTTTAGGCCAGGATAACCTAAAAACATATATTACCGACTATTATAAGCAGTTATTTGGACCTCCGGAGGATAATTGTGTGTCCCTCGATGAGTCCAGGACTGAGGATGTAACTCAGCTATCGGCTGCCGATAATGATATTCTGGTTTCCCCGTATTCGGAGAAAGAGGTGTTTGAGGCTATTGCACAGATGAAGAACAATAAGGCTCCCGGACCGGATGGATTCCCGGCAGAGTTCTATAAAAGGTGCTGGCACATTATTAAGGGGGATTTACTACCTATGTTTCATGATCTGTTCTCTGGACAACTTCAATTATTTCACTTGAATTTTGGGACTATCACACTGCTTCCCAAGAAGACGGATGCGGTGAGAATTGAGCAATTCAGGCCGATCTGTCTCCTCAATGTTAGTTTCAAAATTTTCACCAAGGTCAGGACTAACAGACTCACACAGATTGCGCATTCTGTGGTGCAACAGTCCCAAACTGCTTTCATGCCGGACAAAAATATCCTTGAAGGGGTGGTCGTCCTGCATGAAACACTCCATGAAATCCGTTCCAAAAAATTAGATGGAGTAATTTTTAAGGTGGATTTCGAGAAAGCGTATGATAAGGTCAAATGGCCATTCCTCCAACAGTCATTGCGTATGAAAGGTTTTGATGAAGCCTGGCGCCGACAGGTTGAATCATTTACGCAAAAAGGTAGTGTGGGAATTAAAGTTAATGATGACATAGGTCATTACTTCCAAACACATAAAGGCCTAAGACAAGGAGATCCGATGTCCCCTATCTTGTTTAACATTGTGGTGGATATGTTAGCAATTTTGATAGGAAGGGCTAAGGAAAATGGTCAAGTAGGTGGATTGGTACCTCATCTTATTGATGGAGGTGTATCCATCCTTCAGTACGCTGATGATACAATCATCTTTATGGAGCATGACTTGGCCAAGGCGAGAAATATGAAGCTTGTGTTATGCCTATTTGAACAATTGACCGGGTTAAAGATTAACTTTCATAAGAGCGAGCTGTTCTGTTTTGGTAGGGCCAAAGATGAACAGGATGCTTATAGGCAATTGTTTGGGTGTGAGTTGGGAGAGTTACCCTTCTCTTACTTGGGGATTCCAATCCACCATCGTAGGCTGACAAACAGAGAATGGAAGTGCATCGAGGACCGATTTGAGAAGAAAATGAGTTGCTGGAAGGGTAAGCTCATGTCATACGGAGGCTGATTAATACTGATTAATTCGGTGCTCACGAGTATGCCAATGTTTCTCCTATCGTTCTTTGAAGTCCCAGTTGGTGTTTGGAAGAGACTGGGCTTCTATCGATCGCGTTTCTTTTGGCAGGGTGATGAGCTTAAAAGAAAATATCGGCTTGCTAAATGGGATATCATCTGTAGACCGAAAGACCAAGGGGGTCTAGGTATTGAGAATCTAGAAGTTAAGAATAAATGCCTTCTTAGGAAGTGGCTATGGAAGCTCTCATCGGAGAATGATGCTATGCGGGCTCAAATCCTACGCAGCAAGTACCTCCAAACAAAAACTTTGTCCCAGGTTACAGTCAGGCCGACCGATTCGCCCTTCTGGAAAGGCCTGATGAAAGTCAAACATGCCTTGTTTAATAGGACAAAGTTTGTTATTGGAAACGGCACGAGTACACTTCTCTGGGAGGATACTTGGCTCGGCGAGACACCCTTGGCCATCCAACACCCGTCTCTGTACCGCATTGTTCAACGACGTGAGGTGTTCGTCGCATCAGTCTTTCAATCCACCCCCCTTAATATTCAGTTCCGACAAACACTGGCGCGCAATCGTTGGGAAGAATGGCTCCGTCTAGTTAGGAGACTGATGGAAGTCCAGCTTTCACAACAACCCGATGAATTACGCTTGAAATTGACTACGCCTGCAGTATTCACGGTTAAATCAATGTATATTGATGTTATTAATTCGAACTCCATTCCTATGTCAAAGTTCCTTTGAAAATAAAAGTGTTTATATGGTTTGTCCATAAACAAGTTATTTTAACAAAGGACAACTTGATAAAGTGTAATTGGACATGACCTACTAGGTGTAGTTTCTGCGATCGGGATGAGACTATCAAACACCTCTTTTTTGATTGTCCGTTGGCCAAGGTACTTTGGCAGACGGTCCATATTGCTTTTAATATCAATCCACCGAATTCTGTTAATGCGTTATTTGGGACATGGCTTAATGGGATTGAGCCTGACTTAGCGAGACATATTCGGGTTGGAGTTTGTGCTTTGCTGTGGACTATCTGGACTTGCGGAAATGATTTGGTTTTTAACAGAATATCATGTATACATTTTTTGCAGGTCATATTCCGAACTACGGCACTCATCCGTTCGTGGTCGCTACTCACCCAGACGGAGGCCAGGGAGCATTTGGTTACTGGGTCTTTCCGCTGGGAGATGGTAGCTCGGGATATCTTCAACCAGTTTGGATGGCGGTCATGTAATAGGATAGGCATTTAGTATCCCTATCTAGTTTTTGCCGGCCGGTTGTGGCGTCCTTTCTTGGCTAGTTGGTGTTTCTAGCCCTTTTTGGCTCTGTGTGAGCTTTCTGTGTTTTTTTATTACTTTTGGAGACCTTTGGAACCATGTTGGCACTACTTTATTTGGTTAATAAGATGGCTGTATGCATCTTTCTGATGCAGAGGCCGGGGAATCTCTCCTTTTCCAAAAAAAAAACTGCATTCGAGTGAAACATTAAGCAGGTGTTGCTGGTTAATACAAGAAGAAAATCACAAAATGTGCTTTGCCTCAGTATGGGATGCTCAAATAAAAAAAACATACCCACAGAGCAGATATGTACAACTGCTGCAGTATAGATAGGAATGAAGACGAAAATGGATAATTCGATGCAGAGCCAACTCAAAAAAAATCCTGTATGACTTGTTCATTAGCTGAATACAACACTTAATAGTCTGAGATCACTCCAAAAAACAAAGGACATATGCAGGCCGGTAATAATAATCATGATGATGAAATTACCAAACTGATACTGATTATTAACACATAAGAATTAGGTAAGCTAGACCACTATACGGTTTCATGACACCAAATTATCACCTGAAAGCAGAAACAATAAATAAACACTTCTATAAACCAAAGATGTGTCATTCACAGTAGAAACAAGGTTGCAAACATTTTGTCATGAATTGCAAAGGTATAAATTTGAGACAAATTTTACTAAAGCAAGTTATAAGGCAGATAAATATAGTAGCTGCTGTTGTCTGCAGCTTAAATTACAGGACCAAACAACAAAACAGACAATGACAACCAACTAAGCATTGCAGATCTAAACAAGCGCAATAACACATAAAATAAACTACTGGAAAACCCCTTCATCTCCCGTCGCAACCTGTTCGCCTCTTTCTCCTGTCACTAGTGCAAAACCGGCCTTTAGTGCCGGTTCGTAACGGCCTTTAGTGCCGGTTCACCAACCGGCACTAAAGAGTGGGGACTAAAGGTCCCCCCTTTAGTACCGGTTCGTCATGAACCGGCGCTAAAGTGCGAACACGTGGCACGAGCCAGGCCCGGGTGCGCGTAGGGCTTTAGTACCGGTTGGTAACACCAACCGGTACTAAATGTTTGTGTGTTTTTTTTCCATTACATTTTTTTGTTTGCTGGTTCATGTGTGTTAGTTGTGTGACTAGATATCGATAATGGTGTGAATAGTGTTCTGACAAACGTATCCAGTCCTCTCTATCAGATCTGCTCCTTTCGGACGTCATCATGCGAATGTTCTCGCAAACGTAGAATGCACACAGATTATTCCCCGACGCCTGCTTCAGGGCCTTTACGAGAATGGAATAGAATCAGATAATGATTAATTAATCAAGCATGATAATTAATTAATAATATTGAAACAAGAATTAAAGAGATGGTAGCTAGCTAGTACTATTTAATTACTTACCTTTGGTCGATGCCAAAACAACTTTTGTTTCCATTCGCTTGGAGTCACCGAGATGAACTTTGCCCATGCCCTGCCCGCCAGCAAAGAAAATTAATAAAGGGGTTATTAAATAGTTCATATCAGAAAATGACGAACTAATAATAGGCCGAGATATATATAGTTAATAATGATTGAAATTACCTGTTGACTATCCCCTTCACGATGGTGAAGTCACTTTCTTCTTTAGTTAGCGAGTCCAGTAATTCAACTTTTCCTTCCTCAACTTTAATGTCTATCAAGACCCAGTGCCAACTGCATGCGCATACGTTTGCATGTCTTAAATAAGCAGGCATGTGCATAAAATTAATCAACTACCGTAAACCGTATACACTTAATTATTAACATCTAGCTAGCTAGTAAGCAAAAACAGAATTTGTAGTACAAAATAGTATGACTCACGGGAAGTTGTAAGGAAGAAGTATATCTTCATTGCTATTGAGGCGCTTCAAGAACTCTACCATGCTTTCCTCTACACCTGCTTGATAAAATGGATACTTCCATATGTCCTCATTAATGGTATTTGGGTCAATGAACCCAATGCCATAGCGTCCAGATTTTTTCATTTCATACATCTTCATCCTGCATATAATACCACAGAAAAGAATATATAGTGAGGATATTACATGTAATGATTGATCAAAATTATCACTACATAATTAGCTTGAGACTTAAATTACAAAAAGAAATCACTTACACACAATAGCAACTAACGATAGACTTGTCGAGTGCGTCTTGATTGAATAACTGATATAGTTCTGAATACTCAATGGACAGAGCTTTCTCATGGTAATAATGCTCCTTCTTGACATTCACCATGAGGGACACTCGATTGGAAATCTTGGTCACGTTCATGTACCATTGATGAAATTCATACATTCTCGTTGGGAGGTCCTTGACCTTGTCTGGATGGACCAAAGGTTGGCCCCAGGCATATTTCCATTTTATTTCCGATTCTTTAAGCGGAGACATGGACTCGATTTCGAGGAGTTGTCCAACAGAGATCTTGAGCATTTCAGCCTGCATTATATGCTCCTCCATTATTACCACATCGCCCTGCTGGGGAACGCTAACGGTTTGCCCACAATAATACTTGGCCCGCGTACTCCTCTCATGTGTTGTTGGCACAACAAGCGGGGGGATCTCTTGCGCCATATTTATATCGCTTGTCTCCGCTTGTACTTCCTGAACTACCTCGACTCGTACCGCTACGCACCAAAGCTGCAGCATGTCTGTTCTGCGATTGCTGAGACGGCGGAGACGACTGACGTGGAGTTGGACCAGGAGAAGTGGGCTGACGATGTGCCGGACTTAAAGCAAGAGGTGTGGCCTGACACGGTGCCGGACTTGAAACCGGAGAAGTGTCATGACGCTGTGCCGGACTTGAAACCGGAGGAGTCAGCTCACGCGTTCGGGGACTTGGAGGTGGCGGCGGACTTCGAGGAGGAGGAGTCTCACGCGTTCGTGGACTTGGAGGAGCGGGAGTCTACTGACTCGGTGGCGGACTTCGAGGACTCGGCAAACGACGCGGTGTCGGTGGACTTCGAAAGATGATGCAATCCTTTCTCCATAGGATGATACGATGTATGGCCTGTCCTAGTGTGCGCTCGTCTTCACCTCCAGGAATGTCAAGCGTTAGCCTCGAATATGGGTCCACCACTTCATCAACCATGACACGAGCATATCCCTCTGGAATCGGGATGCAATGGTAGGTTGCTTCGGGGGTAACTGGAAAAACAACGCCGTCCGCCACCTTCATGGATATGTTCTTCATTTTGGAGTGTAGCTCATAGTTAGTGTTCTCTATGATGTCATCCACAGGGTATGTATCCAGCAGTGTGTCACCCGGGGCAGAACCAACGCTGCTTCTCGGCATGGATGGGACGGTGCTATCCAATGCTGGACGATCATCCGCTTGCTGCTGCCGCTGCTGAGACCCCCTTTCCTGGCTAAGTGAGTCGATTTGTTGCTGCTGCTGCTGCTGGAATTTGAGTGCCAGGCCCGCGTGCTTTGCTTCTAGGCCTTGAAGACGTTCTGCGTCCTGCTTCCTCTGCTCCTCCTCAGCTTCCTCTTCTTCTCCTCCTCCATCTTCTTTCTTGCACGGGACCTGTAGTTGTCATTCTAGTCCGAAAAGCCCTCATACCAGGGAATAACACCCATGCCTCGTGTCCTTCTCGGGTGTTCAGGATTTCCCAGGGCGCGCGCGTAAGCTCTCGTTCTGTCTGTTGGGCGTGAACACCCCCGCTCGAGCTTCTTCTATTGCGTCAAGTATCTTTTGTTCGGCTCCTTTTAGACTTGCCTTCTTCGAAACCAGGCCTGTCTTCGGGTCCAACGCCCCCCCATGCGCATAGAACCAAGTTCTGCACCTGGGGGGCCAGCTCCTAGTAATCGGAGTGACCCCTGCACCCTCCATCTCTTGCTCAGACTTATCCCACTTAGGCAATCCCACCGCGTAGCCACCTGGACCCAGCCTATGGAACTGCGTCTTTCTTGCGGCATTTGCCTTGTTTTTCATCGACCGTTCCTTAGATAATTCTGAATCCTTGAAGGTCACGAAATCATCCCAGTGTTCTCTTTGCTTCTCCAGTGTTCCCTTGAAATCTGGAGTCTTCCTTTCATTAGCGAGGTAGTTGGCCCATACAGTTTTCTTGTGGGTGTTGAATGCAATTTCCATCTTCTTAAGAGCAGCGGCCTTGACTTTCTCCACATCTGCTTTAGTGAAATGATCTGGTAGGGTGAAATGTTCCATCAGAGATTTCGCCGGGTCTTCTTTGGCTGTGCCATCGACCCAAGTAACACCTGGACGTTTAGTATTTGGCTCTTTCCATTCTTGAATGGAGATCGGGAGTTTGTCCTTCACAAGAACTCCGCACTGACGAGTCCACTTGTCCGCAACGTTCTTAGGCGTGAGGGGTTCGCCACTAAGTTTGGTGGATTCGATGTGGTACTTTACACCATCCTTCAACAATCTGCCCGGGCCTCGCTTTGTCTTGCTGTCTGTAGAAGAAGATTTACTCGATCCGGAGGGCTGAAAGAAGAAAGATCGATTCGTTAATATATCTTCAATAAAAAAAACATGTGATGATCACCAGGATGCATGCTTATATAAATATATACCTCGCCGGAAGTCTTTGTTATTTGAAGATCAGCATTGTCTGTGTCATCACTAACATTGGTTGTGTCATCATAATCATAGTTCATGACTTCATCAGCTCGGTAGTCGAGATCGAATATATTTTCGTCACCCTCTTCGGTATTTTTTAGATATTGGGAGCCATCATCATTCAGATCATCTAGCCTCTGAGGGCTGCATATGATGTCGAACAATTCCTCTTCTCTCTCTCCGCCGGTATTGTCCGCCATAGCTTTTACTTTACTAATTAATACAGAAGAAATATAAAACAATTTAGTATTCAAATTACAATGCATGGATGCAATTAATCAATAAGGAAAAACTGAATCTCGAATACATCGTCTCGAATATATAATCTCGAATACATCATCGTCTTAATATATATAATCTCGAATAAATTGTCTCGAATATTATATATCGAATACATCACTGGCTAAGTAACTAATAAAGATTGAGTACTACAGAAGAATCTAGGGCGCCACTCGCGGTTCCTGGGGCGCGGGCGGTGCACACCCAAAGAGAAGGAACCATCACAGGATCATATCTCCGGTCATCTGCCCAAAGAACCCGCCAAGTAGTGGAGAACCTGACGTCGTCCATAGCAGCCATGTACCGATGGACGTGCTCATCTTCCTCCCTGACACGGCGACGCACCACCTCCGGCGGAGCCGGCTGCCTCTGCACCGAATGTGGCTCACGTGAACGCCACCAAAGAAGATCAGGGTCGACGACGGGACCCGAGGTCGGGTTCCTCACCAAGCGGCGCGCCCCTCCAGGTAGCACCTCCCAGTGCCAGCCCGGCGGAGCCCATTCCCGGACATGGGTCCTCTGAAGCATGACATCGTCGCGAACGGGTCGACGACGAGGATGCGGGCCGGGCATTGTTGGAAATATGCCCTAGAGGCAATAATAAATAAGTTATTATTATATTTCCTTGTTCATTATAATCGTTTATTATCCATGCTATAATTGTATTGATAGGAAACTCATATACATGTGTGGGTACATAGACAACACCATGTCCCTAGTAAGCCTCTAGTTGACTAGCTCGTTGATCAATAGATGGTTACGGTTTCCTTACCATGGACATTGGATGTCATTGATAACGGGATCACATCATTAGAAGAATGATGTGATGGACAAGACCCAATCCTAAGCCTAGCACAAAGATCATAGTTCGTATGCTAAAGCTTTTCTAATGTCAAGTATCTTTTCCTTAGACCATGAGATTGTGCAACTCCCGGATACCGTAGGAATGCTTTGGGTGTACCAAACGTCACAACGTAACTGGGTGGCTATAAAGGTGCACTACAGGTATCTCCGAAAGTGTCTGTTGGGTTGGCACGAATCGAGACTGGGATTTGTCACTCCGTGTGACGGAGAGGTATCTCTGGGCCCACTCGGTAGGACATCATCATAATGTGCACAATGTGATCAAAGAGTTGATCGCGGAATGATGTGTTACGGAACGAGTAAAGAGACTTACCGGTAACGAGATTGAACAAGGTATCGGGATACCGACGATCGAATCTCGGGCAAGTACAATACCGCTAGACAAAGGGAATTGTATACGGGATCGATTGAGTCCTTGACATCGTGGTTCATCCGATGAGATCATCGTGGAACATGTGGGAGCCAACATGGGTATCCAGATCCCACTGTTGGTTATTGACCGGAGAACATCTCGGTCATGTCTGCATGATTCCCGAACCCGTAGGGTCTACACACTTAAGGTTCGATGACGCTAGGGTTATAAGGGAAGTTTGTATGTGGTTACCGAATGTTGCTCGGAGTCCCGGATGAGATCCCGGACGTCACGAGGAGTTCCGGAATGGTCCGGAGGTAAAGATTTATATATGGGAAGTCCTGTTTTGGTCACCGGAAAAGTTTCGGGTTTTATCGGTAACGTACCGGGACCACCGGGAGGGTCCCGGGGGTCCACCAAGTGGTGTCGTGGTTCTAAGCCTGACTGTAGAGTGGGGGGTAGGTATGGAGAGGCAAGGTCCTAGCTATGGAGAGGTTGTAAGCACAAAGGATGTACGAGTTCAGGCCCTTCTCGGAAGAAGTAACAGCCCTACGTCTCGGAGCCCGGAGGCGGTCGAGTGGATTATGAATGTATGAATTACAAGGTGCCGAACCCTTCTGCCTGTGGAGGAGGGTGGCTTATATAGAGTGCGCCAGGACCCTAGCCAGCCCACGTAGGAGAGGGTTTAAGGTGAGTTAAGTCTGGGGCGTTACTGGTAACGCCCCACATAAAGTGCCTTTACTATCATAAAGTCTACTTGATTACAGGCCGTTGCAGTGCAGAGTGCCTCTTGACCTCCTGTTGGTCGAGTGAGTCTTCGTGGTCGAGTCCTTCAGGCCAGTCGAGTGAATCCTCGTTGGTCGACTGGAAGGCGACCTCTTCTAAGGATGTCCTGGGGTAAGTTACTTGGATCAGGTCCATGACCCTACCCTGGGTACATAACCCCATCATTAGCCCCCGAATGGATTGAGGCTTCGAGTGAAGAAGGAGTTGATGTCGTTTCCGATTAATCTTTGTGCTCCGGTTGTGCGCTGTTCTGGACCAAAGAATCCCTTTGTCGACAGGAAACAACTTGCCTTCAGTCGACTTGATCCATTCTGTTTTTGCGTCGAGTGATCTTTCAGGCTTCGACGATCTCCGAGCGACGGATCGCCGGAAACACCGCGCCTGACAGACTGATTTGTTGCTCGCGGATTCCGCGGGATGCGAAATTTTGGGGCGCGCGCGAAGCGGGGCGGACCGCGGCGTTCGGATGGGACGGGGCATGGACGCCTCGATCTCCGTGCCGCCTTTTTCGCCATGTATCCCGTCTGCATAACTGTTCCAGATATGATTAGATCGACCGGGCCCACCTGTCATCCACTCGGAAGGGACCTTATAAATGTGCCCGGCGAGGATTTCTGTGCTGCGCCTTAGCATTCTCCCCCTCTCTCTGCTTCCTTCCTCCCTGCTCAGCGTGCTCGCTCTCGCCCCTGCACCACTTCCCTTCGCGCATCTCGCCGGTGACCATGGCGAGGGAGAAGACGGTGGCGCTGGAGTGTGCAAAGAAGGCGTCGGCGTCGGAGAAGAAGAAGGGGAGATCCACCAGCCGCGGAGGGTCCTCGTCCAGATCCCGCCTGCCGAAAGGCTGGGTCCAAGGAGACTGGATCCAGTCGACCATCACTGAGAATGACATTCTCGACATGGCCAACGAGGGCTTGATCCCCCACGGAGCTGCGAGGCTTCCGGGGAAGGAGTGGCAGCCTCAGCCAGAAGAGGGTGAGTGTGTGCTTTTGGCCACCCATGTGGATCGTGGGTTTTCCTTGCCGCCGAGTGTTTTCTTTCGTGGCTTCTTGAATTTCTTCGGAGCACAGCTCCACCATTTTACCCCAAACTCCACTGCCTATCTTGCTGCGTTCGTGTCCATGTGTGAGGGTTTCTTGGGCTGTCGACCGCACTGGGGTTTGTTCAAGCATATATTCACGTGTCGCTCTCAGACCGTGAAGAAGGCGAGTCCAGGCGACGAAAAGACCCGAGTCGTCCAAATGTGTGGGGGTTTGGGCATCCAGGTGAGGAACAAGAGCACCTTTCCGCCCATGACCTTTCCCGAGTCAGTCAGAGGCTGGCAGTCGACCTGGTTCTACTGCCGGGACCAGTCGACGCCGGGACAGTCGAGTGGACTCCCACAGTTTACCATGGACCGAGTGAACAAGCCCTCCTCTCTGAAGTTGATCCCGGAGGAGAAAGCTGATGTGAAGATGTTGATGGAGCGCGTGGTGCAGTTGGTTCGGGAGGGAGTGACGGGCATGGATCTCCTGGAGGTCTTCCTCAGGCATCGCATCCAGCCCCTCCAGTTCCGGAGCCACTGCATGTGGTTGTACTGTGGGACCGAAGACGAGACTAGAGTCCATCCAGAAGCAGTCGACGATGTCACTCTGGAAAGATGGATGGCAGCCGTCACCGGAAACAAGGACAACCCACGCGGAGCCAGAAGGATTCCTCCACTCGACCACAACAGTGATCCAAATAAGGTACACTTGCCCTGCTCTCCACTGCATTCTTGTCGCATTCATCTCTGTCCACTCTGCCGACTGGTCGACTGATCATTGTCTTGATATCTGCTAGGCCCTCACCGAGCTGTACTCGATGCCCAATGGGGCACAAACTCCGACTGAGGAGGGTGAGGCGAGTGGGGGCGAGAGCCAGGACGAGGAGGAATGGGACTCGGACGTTGCAGGGGACGACGACGACGATGATGATGATGACGGCGATGATGATGACGCCGAAGACGAGGAGGAAGAGGAGGAGGTCGTGCCACCGCGCTCGGAAAGGCGGTCGAAGCTCGTCCACGACCCTTCGACTGAACGTGGCAAGGGGGTTGCGACGCAGTCGACCAAGCGCCCTAGGACCACTTCTCCAGCGCCGACTGAAAAGGCGCCGAAGCAGCCTAGGGGGGCTCCGCCAAAGCCGACCAAGCTCCTGCCGAAGATGAAGGTGTCCATCCCCACCATATCAGGGTAATTGTGTCGTTTGAGTCTTCTCATTTTGTGTGAACTTTATCTCTGGTCGACGCTGAAGTTAGTCGACTGATCCTTTGGAGTTGCAGTGCTGCTACTTCCGAGACCTCGGCCCGGGCTGATGACCACGAGATGGAGGATGCAGCAACTTCGAACCCAGGTATTGTATTCTTAACACCGTTCTTAGTCGACTGACTCGCGATCTCTGATCCTGATTCTTCTCCGCAGCTCCACCCAACACTGTTATCAATCTCCCTGATGACGACGAGGATGAAGAACCACTGGCACGCAGGAGGAGTCGGAAAGCGTCCGCCAGTAAGGTGCCTTAGGATGTGACGGCACCTGAGATTCTGACTGTGGAAGAAGAGAACACCACTCGACACACGGTGTCCTTCGCAAATCCACTGACGAGTGCTCAGCAGCCCTCCCTCTTCACGACGCACCACGTCCCAGAGGACCAAGCTGGCGCAGCGAAGGAGGCAATACGCCAGGCGGGACTCATGATGGAGCAGCTCAAGACCATCCGGGACGCGAGCCAGGCAGCTTATGACGCCAGCTCTGCCCTCCAAAGCAATGTCCAGGTCAGTCGACCGCTGTTTGTTCTGTTGGATATGCTACCAAAAACTTTTCTTTTCCGGAATTTATAGTAATCACCCACTGGGTGTGTCGAATAAACTCCGTGTTAGCGGGGGCACGCTGAGTGCACCCGCTGGGTGTAGTCCCCAAGGCTAAGGTCGACTGCTGGCAGTCGGCCTTAGGCTTTATGATGTCAATCTTTCTGTCAGTCGACTGGTCGACTGGATTTCACAAACCGGTGGGGGCACGCTGAGTGCACCCACTGGGTGTAGTCCCCAAGGCTAAGGTTGACTGCTGGCAGTCGGCCTTAGGCTTTATAATGTCAATCTTTCTGTCAGTCGACTGGTCGACTGGATTTCACAAACCGGTGGGGGCACGCTGAGTGCCCGAGACTGTGGTCGACTGCTTGCAGTTGATCACAGTCTTAGAGAATGCATCTCGCACACTTTTTTTTTTTGAGGTCGACTGGTCGACTTTGTCTTCAACAGGATTAGTGGGGGCACGCTGAGACTACGGTCGAATGCTTGTATTTGGCTGTAGTCTTAGAAACGTGTGTTTATCCCTTTTTCACTCGGAAGTGAATTATATTTGACATTTAGTCGATTGGTTCTTCACAGAACTCCTGTGATCTTGTGGCTCGCTACTCAGAGCTGGAACAAAAACATACTCAAGTCGAGCTGAGCTTGAAGCTGGTTCAGGAGAAGCTGACAAAGGCAAAGGAGGAGACCGAAGGTATGTTTGGTGAGACCCTGACGACTGCTTTTCCCCTTGCTTGTTTCAGCATCTGATCTTGCTGTAACTTGCAGGTAAGGTAAGGGAGGCCCAGCAGAAGAAAGACCTTGAGCTAGCTGAGAAGATCAAGCTTGCTGACGAGAAGTTAGCTTCAGTTACCAAGCTCGAACAAGACAATACCAATCTGAAAGCTGCTCTTGGGATTGCCAACAAGGAGGTCAGTCGACTGAAAACTAAGAAAGCTGCCCTGACCGACCAAGTCAGCAAATTGACTGAGAAGAAAACTGAACTGGAGGCCTTCCTGAGTGGCCTTGCCAAAAAGTTGTTCCTTATGCTTGAAGGTAGACCTCCATGTTTGGCAAATATTTCCAATTGTGGCTTTTTCCATTCGACTATCTCCTTGACTTAGTGATCACCCTTGCAGAATTTTGTCAAAACTTTGAAGAAGAAACCAGCCGACTGGAGCCAAACCTTGACCCCGTCAATTCTCCGGTGAACGACGAAGTTGCCATGGATGTTTTCCGACTGGAGTCTCGTGTTGCAGCTGTCGTGGACTATCTCGCAAGGCTGAAGGCCGCCACATCTCGCATCGACTCGACGCTCTGGCCTGAGGAGACACTTCAGAATGACCTTGAGTCACTGATGGCCCGCTTGAACACGATCCCTGGTCGAGTGCAGGAGTGGAAGAAGTCCTCGGCTCGGTGTGGTGCAGATGTCGCTCTGTGTCTGGCCCGAGTCCACTGCAAAGATGCGCGAGAAGAGAAGCTGGCGGCCCTTCGGGTGGCCAATACCAAGAAGCACGACTTCAGATCCTTTATGGAAACTTTCCTTGCAGCTGCCACTCGGATCACCGACGGGATTGACCTTGATGAATTTGTTGCACCTTCCAGCCCTCCACAGGAGGGGTAAAAAACTTCTTCTGGCTCGACGCTTTAAATTTGCCTCGGTATGCCGAGTGAAATTGTAACCGACAAACCTTAACAGGCTTGACGCCTGAGCACTTTCGGTTCCTTTAGATGTCGATTCAAACTTGGATTTGGTGCTTGAATACGATTACCCTCAGCTCGGAATGTCTTTTGCAGGTTCAAAGCAAGGTGCCTGTGCTGCAATTGACTTATTCTTTAGTCCACTTAGACGAGCACTGGGCTGCAGCTAAGCCCTCCGAATGAGAGGGTTTCTCTCCACTTGGCAGGGTTTTTATACCTTAGGCGAGCGCTTGGACTGCAGCTAAGCCCCCGAGCGAGAGGGTTGCTCTTCACTCGGTAGGATTTTTGTAACTTAGGCGAGCACAGGGCTGCAGCTAAGCCCCCGAGTGAGAGGGTTGCTCTTCACTCGGTAGGATTTTCACAACTTAGGCGAGTGCTTGGACTGCAGCTAAGCCCCCGAGTGAGAGGGTTGCTCTTCACTCG
>NC_041381.1:59095875-59104453 GCF_002162155.2 Triticum dicoccoides | reverse complement strand
GGATCTCTTGACCCTTGACCAAAACTCCAGCAGACACCATGATGAGAGTACTCGGAAGAATCGCAACTTCTCCACAAAATCGCTAAAACACCTGCCCCACGGTGGGCGCCAACTGTCGTGGTTCTAAGCCTGACAGTAGAGTGGGGGGTAGGTATGGAGAGGCAAGGTCCTAGCTATGGAGAGGTTGTAAGCACAAAGGATGTACGAGTTCAGGCCCTTCTCGGAAGAAGTAACAGCCCTACGTCTCGGAGCCCGGAGGCGGTCGAGTGGATTATGAATGTATGAATTACAAGGTGCCGAACCCTTCTGCCTGTGGAGGAGGGTGGCTTATATAGAGTGCGCCAGGACCCTAGCCAGCCCACGTAGGAGAGGGTTTAAGGTGAGTTAAGTCTGGGGCGTTACTGGTAACGCCCCACATAAAGTGCCTTTACTATCATAAAGTCTACTTGATTACAGGCCCTTGCAGTGCAGAGTGCCTCTTGACCTCCTGGTGGTCAAGTGAGTCTTCGTGGTCGAGTCCTTCAGGCCAGTCGAGTGAATCCTCGTTGGTCGACTGGAAGGCGACCTCTTCTAAGGATGTCCTGGGGTAAGTTACTTGGATCAGGTCCATGACCCTACCCTGGGTAAATAACCCCATCAAGTGGGGCCACCGGCCCCGGAGGGCTGCATGGGCCAAGTGTGGGAGGGGACCAGCCCCAGGTGGGCTGGTGTGCCCCCCACAAGGGCCGAAGGCGCCTAGGGTTGGGGGAGGGGGCGCACCCACCTAACTTGGGGGGCAAGTTTCCCCTCTCCCCCCTCTTGGCCGCCATCCTAGATGGGATTGGGGGCAGCCGCACCCCTTGGGGTGGAAACCTTAGAGGGGGCGCACCCCCTCCCTCTCCCCTATATATAGTTGAGGTCTTGAGGGCTGCCAACACATGAGTTTTGACCTCTCCCTGGCGCAGCCCTACCTCTCTCCCTTCTCCTCTCCCGCGGTGCTTGGCGAAGCCCTGCTGGACTACCACACTCCTCCATCACCACCACGCTGTTGTGCTGCTGCTGGATGGAGTCTTCCTCAACCTCTCCCTCTCTCCTTGCTGGATCAAGGCGTGGGAGACGTCACCGGGCTGTACGTGTGTTGAACGCGGAGGTGCCGTCCGTTCGGCACTAGGATCTCTGGTGATTTGGATCACGATGAGTACGACTCCTTCAACCCTATTCTCTTGAACGCTTCCACTTAGCGATCTACAAGGGTATGTAGATGCACTCTCCTTCCCCTCGTTGCTGGTTTCTCCATAGATAGATCTTGGTGACACGTAGGAAAATTTTGAATTTCTGCTACGTTCCCCAACAGTGGCATCATGAGCTAGGTCTATTGCGTAGATTCTTTGCACGAGTAGAACACAAAGTTGTTGTGGGCGTTGATTTTGTTCAATATGCTTACCGTTACTAGTCCAATCTTGTTTCGACGGTATTGTGGGATGAAGCGGCCCGGACCGACCTTACACGTACACTTACGTGAGACAGGTTCCACCGACTGACATGCACTTGGTGCATAAGGTGGCTAGCGGGTGCCAGTCTCTCCCACTTTAGTCGGAACGGATTCGATGAAAGGGGTCCTTATGAAGGGTAAATAGCAATTGACATATCATGTTGTGGTTTTTGCGTAGGTAAGAAACGTTCTTGCTAGAAACCCATAGCAGCCACGTAAAACATGCAAACAACAATTAGAGGACGTCTAACTTGTTTTTGCAGGGTATGCTATGTGATGTGATATGGCCAAGAAGAAAGTGATGAATGATATGTGATGTATGAGATTGATCATGTTCTTGTAATAGGAATCACGACTTGCATGTCGATGAGTATGACAACCGGCAGGAGCCATAGGAGTTGTCTTTATTTATTGTATGACTTACGTGTCATTGAACAACGCCATGTAATTACTTTAATTTATTGCTAACCGGTAGCCATAGTAGTAGAAGTAATTAGTTGGCGAGACAACTTCATGGAGACACGATGATGGAGATCATGATGATGGAGATCATGGTGTCATGCCGGTGACGATGATGATCATGGAGCCCCGAAGATGGAGATCAAAAGGAGCAATATGATATTGGCCATATCATGTCACTATTTGATTGCATGTGATGTTTATCATGTTTATGCATCTTATTTGCTTAGAACGACGGTAGTAAATAAGATGATCCCTTATTAAAATTTCAAGAAAGTGTTCCCCCTAACTGTGCACCGTTGCGAAAGTTCGTCGTTTCGAAGCACCACGTGATGATCGGGTGTGATAGATTCTTACGTTCACATACAACGGGTGTAAGCCAGATTTACACACGCGAAACACTTAGGTTAACTTGACGAGCCTAGCATGTACAGACATGGCCTCGGAACACAAGAGACCGAAAGGTCGAGCATGAGTCGTATGGCAGATACGATCAACATGAAGATGTTCACCGATGATGACTAGTCCATCTCACGTGATGATCGGACACGGCCTAGTTGACTCGGATCATGTAATCACTTAGATGACTAGAGGGATGTCTATCTAAGTGGGAGTTCATAAGATGAACTTAATTATCCTGAACATAATCAAAAGATCTTTGCAAATTATGTCGTAAGCTCGCGCTTTAGTTCCACTGTTTAGATATGTTCCTAGAGAAAATATAGTTGAAAGTTGACAGTAGCGATTATGCGGACAGTAGAAAGCTTATGTCCTTAATGCACCGCTCAGTGTGCTGAACCCCAAACGTCGTTTGTGGATGTTGCAAACATCGGGCATACACGTTTTGATAACTACGTGATAGTTCAGTTAAACGGTTTAGAATTGAGGCACCAAAGACGTTTTCGAAACGTCGCGGAACATATAAGATGTTTCGAGGGCTGAAATTGAGATTTCAGGCTCGTGCCCAAGTCAAGAGGTATAAGACCTCCGACGATTTTCTTAGCCTACAAACTAAGGGAGAAAATCTCAATCGTTGAGCTTGTGCTCAGATTGTCTGAGTGCGACAATCACTTGAATCAAGTGGGAGTTGATCTTCCAGAGATAGTGATGTTTCTCCAAAGTCATTGCCACCAAGCTGCTAGAGCTTTGTGATGAACTATAACATATCAGGGATAGATATGATGATCCTTGAGGTATTCGCGATGTTTGACACCGCGAAAGTAGAAATCAAGAAGGAGCATCAATTGTTGATGGTTGGTGAAACCACTAGTTTCAAGAAGGGCAAGGGCAAGAAGGGATACTTCATGAAACGGCAAATCAGTTGCTGCTCTAGTGAAGAAACCCAAGGTTAAACCCAAGGTTGAACCCAAACCCGAGACTAAGTGCTTCTGTAATGAGAGGAACGGACACTGAAGCAGAATTACCCTAGATACTTGGTAGATCAGAAGGCTGGCAAGGTCGATAGAAGTATATTAGATATACATTATGTTAATGTGTACTTTACTAGTACTCCTAGTAGCACCAGGGTATTAGATACCGGTTCGGTTGCTAATTGTTAGTAACTCGGAATAAAAGCTACGGAATAAACAGAGACTAGCTAAAGATGAGCTGACGATATGTATTGGAAGTGTTTCCAAGATTGATGTGATCAAGCATCGCACGCTCCCTCTATCATCGAGATTTGGTGTTTGCGTTGAGCATAGACATGATTGGACTATGTCTATCGCAATACGGTTATTCATTTAAGGAGAATAATGGTTACTCTGTTTATTTGAATAATACCTTCAATGGTCTTGCACCTAAAAGAATGGTTTATTGAATCTCGATCGTAGTGATACACATTTTCATGCCAAAAGATATAAGATAGTAATGATAGTACCACTTACTTGTGGCACTGCCATGTAAGTCATATTGGTGTAAAACGCATGAAGAAGCTCCATGTTGATGGATCTTTGGACTCACTCGTTTTTGAAAAGTTTGAGACATGCGAACCATGTCTATTGGTGTATACGCATGAAGAAACTCCATGCAGATGGATCATTTGGACTCACTTGATTTTGAATCACTTGAGATATGCAAATCATACCACATGGGCAAGATGACTGAAAAGCCTCGGTTTTAGTAAGATGGAACAAGATAGCAACTTGTTGGAAGTAACACATTTTGATGTGTGTGCGGTCCAATGAGTGCTGAGGCATGCAGTGAATATCGTTATGTTCTTACTTCACAGATGATTCGAGTAGATGTTGAGTATATTTACTTGAGGAAACACAAGTCTGAATTATTGAATGGTTCAAGTAATTTCAGAGTGAAGTTGAAGATCATTGTGACAAGAGGATAAAATGTCTATGATATGATCATAGAGATGAGTATCTGAGTTACGAGCTTTGGCACACAATTAAGACATTGTGGAAATTGTTTCACAATTAATACCGCCTGGAACACCATAATGTGATGGTGTGTCCGAACATCATATTTGCACCCTATTGGATATAGTGTGTACCATGATGTCTCTTATCGAATTACCACTATCGTTCATGGGTTAGGCATTAGAGACAACCGCACTCACTTTAATAGGGTACCACATAATTCCGTTGAGACAACACCGTTTGGAGAAACCTAAGTTGTCGTTTCTTAAAAGTTTGGGGCTGCGACGCTTATGTGAAAAAATTTTCAGGTTGATAAGCTCGAACCCAAAGCGGATAAAATGCATCTTCATAGGACACCCAAAACAGTTGGGTATACCTCCTAATTCAGATCCGAAAGCAATAGGGATTGTTTCTTGAATCGGGTCCTTTCTCGAGGAAAGGTTTCTCTCGAAAGAATTGAGTGGGAGGATGGTGGAGACTTGATGAGGTTATTGAACCATCACTTCAACAAGTGTGTAGCAGGGCACAGGAAGTTGTTCCTGTGGCACCTACACCAATTGAAGTGGAAGCTTATGATAGTGATCATGAAGTTTCGGATCAAGTCACTACCGAACCTCGTAGGATGACAAGGACGCGTACTGCTTCGGAGTGGTACGGTGATCCTGTCTTGAAGGTCATGTTGCTGGACAACAATGAACCTACGAGCCATGGAGAAGCGATGGTGGGCCCATATTCCGACAAATGGTTAGAAGCCATGAAATCCAAGACAGGATCCATGTGTCATAACAAAGCATGGACGTTGGTGTACTTGCCCGATGATCGGCAAGCCATTGAGATAAATGGATCTTTAAGAAGAAGACGGACGTGGACGGTAATGTCACCGTCTATGAAGCTCGACTTGTGGTGAAGAGTTTTTCACAAGTTCAAGGAGTTGACTACGATGAGGTTTTCTCATCCGTAGCGATGCTTAAGTCCGTCAGAATCATGTTAGCATTAGCTGCATTTATGAAATCTGGAAGATGGATGTCAAAACGAGTTTCCTTACCAGTTTTCGTAAGGAAAGGTTGTATGTGATACAATCAGAAAGGTTTTGTCGATCCTAAGGATGCTAAAAGGTATGCTAGCTCCAGCGATCCTTCCATGGACTGGAGTAAGCATCTCGGAGTTGGAATATACACTTTGATAAGATGATCAAAGATTTTAGGTTTATACAAGGTTTGTGAGAAACTTGTATTTCCAAAGAAGTGAGTGGGAGCACTATAGAATTTCTGATGAGTATATGTTGTTGACATATTGATGATCAGAAATGATGTAGAATTTTCTGGAAAGCATATAGGGTTATTTGAAAGGTGTTTTTCAATGGAAAACCTGGATTAGGCTACTTGAACAATAAGCATCAAGATCTATAAGATAGATCAAAATGCTTAATAATACTTTCAAATGAGCACATACCTTGACATGATCTTGAAGGTGTTCAAGATGGATCAGTCAAAGAAGGAGTTCTTGCCTGAGTTGTAAGGTATGAAGTTAAGAGTTAAAGCTCGACCACGGCAGAAGAGAGACAAAGGACGAAGGCCGTCCCCTACGCTTCAGACGTAGGCTCTATAGTATGCTATGCTGTGTACCGCATCGGAAGTGTGCCTTGCCATGAGTCAGTCAAGGGGTACAAGAATGATCCAGGAATGGATCATTGGACAGCGGTCAAGATTATCCTTAGAAGAATAAGGAAATGTTTCTCGGTTATGGAGGTGATAAAGAGTTTGACGTAAAAAGTTGCGTCGTTGCAAGCTTTAACGCCTATCCGAATGACTCTGAGTAGCAAAACAGATACGTATAGTGGAGCAACCATTTAGAATAGCTCCAAGTGGAGCGTGGAAGCAGCATTTACAATATGACCTAGAGATTTGCAAAGTACACACGGATCTGAATGTTGCAGACCCGTTGACTAAAACCTCTCTCACAAGCAAAACATGATCAAACCCAAGAACCCATTGAGTCTTAATCACATGATGATGTGAACTAGTTTAGACACTAGTAAACTCTTTGGATGTTGGTCACATGGCGATGTCACCTATCAGTGTTAATCACACAGCGATGTGAACTAGATTATTGACTCTAGTGCAAGTGGGAGACTGTTGGAAATATGCCCTAGAGGCAATAATAAATAAGTTATCATTATATTTCCTTGTTCATGATAATCGTTTATTATCCATGCTATAATTGTATTGATAGGAAACTCAGATACATGTGTGGGTACATAGACAACACCATGTCCCTAGTAAGCCTCTAGTTGACTAGCTCGTTGATCAATAGATGGTTACGGTTTCCTGACCATGGACATTGGATGTCATTGATAACAGGATCACATCATTAGAAGAATGATGTGATGGACAAGACCCAATCCTAAGCCTAGCACAAAGATTGTAGTTCGTATGCTAAAGCTTTTCTAATGTCAAGTATCTTTTCCTTAGACCATGAGATTGTGCAACTCCCGGATACCGTAGGAATGCTTTGGGTGTACCAAACGTCACAACTTAACTGGGTGGCTATAAAGGTGCACTACAGGTATCTCCGAAAGTGTCTGTTGGGTTGGCACGAATCGAGACTGGGATTTGTCACTCCGTGTGATGGAGAGGTATCTCTGGGCCCACTCGGTAGGACATCATCATAATATGCACAATGTGATCAAAGAGTTGATCGCGGAATGATGTGTTACGGAACGAGTAAAGAGACTTGCCGGTAACGAGATTGAACAAGGTATCGGGATACCGACGATCGAATCTCGGGCAAGTACAATACCGCTAGACAAAGGGAATTGTATACGGGATCGATTGATTCCTTGACATCGTGGTTCATCCGATGAGATCATCGTGGAACATGTGGGAGCCAACATGGGTATCCAGATCCCGCTGTTGGTTATTGACCGGAGAACGTCTCGGTCATGTCTGCATGATTCCCGAACCCGTAGGGTCTACACACTTAAGGTTCGATGACGCTAGGGTTATAAGGGAAGTTTGTATGTGGTTACTGAATGTTGTTCGGAGTCCCGGATGAGATCCCGGACGTCACGAGGAGTTCCGGAATGGTCCGGAGGTAAAGATTTATATATGGGAAGTCCTGCTTTGGTCACCGGAAAAGTTTCGTGTTTTATCGGTAACGTACCGGGACCACCGGGAGGGTCCCGGGGGTCCACCAAGTGGGGCCACCGGCCCCGGAGGGCTGCATGGGCCAAGTGTGGGAGGGGACCAGCCCCAGGTGGGCTGGTGCGCCCCCCACAAGGGCCCAAGGCGCCTAGGGTTGGGGGAGGGGGCTCACCCACCTAACTTGGCTGCCAACCCATGAGGGCTGCCAACCCATGAGTTTTGACCTCTCCCTGGCGCAGCCCTACCTCTCTCCCTTCTCCTCTCCCGCGGTGCTTGGCGAAGCCCTGCTGGACTACCATGCTCCTCCATCACCACCACACCGTTGTGCTGCTGCTGGATGGATTCTTCCTCAACCTCTTCCTCTCTCCTTGCTGGATCAAGGCGTGGGAGACGTCACCGGGCTGTACGTGTGTTGAACGCGGAGGTGCCGTCCGTTCGGCACTAGGATCTCCGATGATTTGGATCACGACGAGTACGACTCCTTCAACCCCGTTCTCTTGAACGCTTCCGCTTAGCGATCTACAAGGGTATGTAGATGCACTCTCCTTCCCCTCGTTGCTGGTTTCTCCATAGATATATCTTGGTGACCCGTAGGAAAATTTTGAATTTCTGCTACGTTCCCCAATAGGCATATCGTCGAGAACAAATACTATATGCCCGCAAAAAGTAACATTTTTTAAATGATTGGATTGTGATAACTAAAATTCTATATATATGCAAATTCTAACAATTTGACATTAATCTAAATCATCTAACTAAAACTAATTCTAAAATTTCCTGATTATATAACTAACATTTCTATACCATTTCTAATATTTATATAACTAAAAAACAGAAAAATTGCTAAAATTTCTATACATATTTCTATAACTAAAAAACAGAAAACATTTATAACATTTCTATATAACTAACATTTCTAATATTTATATAACTAAAAAACAGAATAATTTCCTAACATTTCTGTAACTAAAAAACAGAAAAAAAAAACTAACAAAACAAACTAATAATGTGTGTGTGTGTAGTGTCTGTGTGTGTGGACATGGCGGCCGGGCCGAGCTCACCGGCGAGGCGACGACGGGGCGGCGACGACGGGGCGACGGGACGGGGCGACGACGACGACGGGGCAGGGCGGCCGG
>NC_041381.1:59087542-59095326 GCF_002162155.2 Triticum dicoccoides | reverse complement strand
GGCGACGGGGCGGGGCGGCGACGACGGGGCGGGGCGCGGCGACGGGGACGACGGGGACGATGGGACGACGGGGACGGCGACGAGGGGCGGGGACGGCCGGGGTTGGCGACGAGGGGCGGGGGCGGCAACGTCAACGGGGACGGCGTAGATCGAGGCAGGGCGGCGCGACGGAGGGAGGAAACAGAGGGAAGAAACAGAGGGAAACTGAATTTTTTTAAGTGTTGTATATATAGAATGGAACTTTAGTACTGGTTGGAGCCACCAACCGATACTAAAGGTCTGTTTTGGCCAGGCCAAGCGGCGGGAAGCGCACCCCCTTTAGTACCGGGTGGTGGCTCCAACCGGTACTAAAGACCCCCCCTTTAGTACCGGTTTGTGCCACAACCCGGTACTAAAGGGGTGCGCTGGCGCAGTGCGGTGCGGCAAGTTTAGTCCCACCTTGCTAGTCGAAGGGCTACCGCACTGGTTTATAAGCCCCAGTGCGGTAGCTCTCTCGAGCTCCTCTCCTAAGCAGTCCTACTGGGCCTACCAATTGATTTGTGCCATGTGGGCCTACTAGGCCTTCGCGGGCCTGCATCCTGGCCCAACAAAAGGTTGAGTTTCTAGTCGTATGCAGGCCGCTTTGGCCCAGTAGGCGGGCTTTTTTATTTTCTTATTTTTTTTGCTTTTTTATGTTTTATTTATTTTTGAGTTCTTTTTTGCTGTATTTAGAGTTTCTTTGTGAATATTTTTGCTTTAGGTACAAAAATTTACAAACTTTGATCTGTTAGTGCCGGTAGTTTTCAAATTTGAATAGTTTAAATTTTGAATTATTTGAAATTTGTGTGAATCACTAGTTTGTGAATAACTTAACTTTGAAAAAAGATTTTTCAGTGATTCTTTTTTTATGTTTAATATTAGTGTGTTTTATCATTATATTCAATTTGGTAATGCTTAGGTTATTTAAAAAATGAAATGCCTTTGTAACATTTCAGTTTTCGTCGGAAACCCTGATACCTCGAAAAAGATTGTCCATTTTGTACACGAAGTGTATCCAGTTTTTGCCGTAACCCTCTCTACTTTTTTGCACATGCTATTTGTATGAAATTATGATATCATGTCAACTTTCAACCTTTTCTGAGTTCATTTCAAATGCTTTTCAATTTCAGGGTCATTTAGCTGGAAAAAAATCACTAAATGCATGAAAAAGAATTTGTTTGCACATAAAATTTCTTCGCATTTCAAATGCCAAAACACATAATTAACTACCCTAATTATTACAGACATTCCCTCCTGGGTGTGAAACACAGAAGAAAGTGATGATAGTGAAGCCGATCACATCCCAGATCTTTGGGTGTGAAACTTTTTCTTCTCGTGTGTCCCTTTGCGCCGTAGCCATGGAAAATCTTCATCATTTAACTGGATGCTTGGGTCAATATTCATTGTGAATGGAGCAATTTCATCAAACTTTTCATAATCTTCTGACATGTCTGTCTTGTCATCCACTCCCATGATGTTTCTTTTTCCTGAAAGAACTATGTGGCGCTTTGGCTCGTCGTATGATCCATTCGCTTCCTTATCTTTTCTTTTTCTTGGCCTGGTAGACATGTCTTTCACATAAAAAAATCTGCGCCACATCATTGGCTAGGACGAATGGTTCGTCTGCATACGCAAGATTGTTGAGATCCACTGTTGTCATTCCATACTGCAGGTCTTCCGTTACCCCGCCTCGTGTCATATTGACCCATTTGCACTGAAACAAAGGGACCTTCAAATCACCTGATCCATAGTTAAGTTCCCATATGTCCTCTATGTAACCATAATATGTTTCCTTTCCCGTGTTGGTTGTTGCATCAAAGCGGACACCATTGTTTTGGTTGGTGCTCTTCTTATCTTGGGCGATCGTGTAAAATATATTCCCATTTATCTAGTACCCTTTGAAAGTCATTATATTCGAAGATGGTAACTGGGACAGCGAGTACAGGTCATTTTGAATATCGCCATCATTCAGGGCACGTTTCTGCAACCAACCGGCGAAAGTCCTCGTTTGTTCGCGTGTAATTCAGTCGTCAGACTTCTCCGGGTGTTTGGACTGTAGAAAATTCTTGTGTTCCTCCATATACGAAGCCACCAAGGCGGAATTCTGTAGAACTGTGTAGTGTGCTTCAGTGAGAGAATGCCCGTCCATGCATATTATTTGATGCCCTCCTAGCGTGCCTTTAACTTCCAGTCTGCCCTTATGCCGCGATTCAGGAACACCAATCGGCTTAAGGTCAGGAATAAAGTCAATACAAAACTCAATGACCTCCTCATTTTCATGGCCCTTCGAGATGCTTCCTTCTGGCCTAGCACGGTTATGAACATATTTCTTCAAGACTCCCATGAAACTTTCAAAGGGGAACATATTGTGTAGAAATATGGGGATCCAAAATGTTAATCTCTTCACAAAGGTGAACTAGGACATGCGTCATGATGTTGAAGGATGGTGGGAACACCAACTCGAAACTGACAAGACATTGCACCAACTCATTCTGTAACCTTGGTATGATTTCTGGATCGATTACCTTCTGAGAGATTGCATTGAGGAATGCACATAGCTTCACAATGGCCAATCGAACATTTTCCGGTAGAAGCCCCCTCGATGCAACCGGAAGGAGTTGCATCATAATCACGTGGCAGTCATGAGACTTTAGGTTTTGGAACTTTCTCTCTACCATATTTATTATTCCCTTTATATTCGACGAGAAGCCAGACGGTACCTTCATGCTGAGCAGGCATTCGAAGAAGATTTCCTTCTCTTCTTTGGTAAGAGCGTAGTTGGCCTGACCCTGATGTATGTCGTCTTTTCCGTGCATACGTTGCTGGTCCTCCCGTGCCTCTGGTGTATCTTTTGTCTTCCCATACACGCCCAAAAAGCCAAGCAGGGTCACGCAAAGATTCTTCATCACGTGCATCACGTCGATTGCGGAGCGGACCTCTAGGTCTTTCCAATATGGCAGGTCCCAAAATATAGATTTCTTCTTCCACATGGGTGTGCGTTCGTCAGCGTCCTTCGGAACAGGTTGTCCGCCAGGACCCTTTCCAAAGATTACCTTCAAATCCTTGACCATATCATGTACATCAGGACCAGTACGGTGGCGAGGCTTCATCCGGTGATCCGCCTCACCTTTGAAATGCTTGCCTTTCTTTCTTACGGGATGCCTGCTCGGAAGAAATCGATGATGTCCCAGGTACACATTCTTCTTACAACTATTCAAACATATAATGTCGGTATCATCCAAACAGTGCGTGCATCCGCGATATCCCTTGTTTGTCTGTCCTGAAAGGTTACTGAGAGCAGGCCAATCATTGATGGTCACGAACAGCAACGCCTTTAGGTCAAATTCTTCCCCCATGTGCTCATTCCACGCACGTACACCTGTTCCATTCCACAGTTGTAAGAGTTCTTCAACTAATGGCCTTAGGTACACATCAATGTCGTTGCCGGGTTGCTTAGGGCCTTGGATGAGCACTGGCATCATAATGAACTTCCGCTTCATGCACAACCAAGGAGGAAGGTTATACAAACATAGAGTCACAGACCATGTGCTATGGTTGCTGCTCTGCTCCCCAAAAGGATTAATGCCATCTGCGCTTAGACCAAACCATACGTTCCTTGGGTCACCTGCAAACTCCTCCCAGTACTTTCTCTTGATTTTTCTCCACTGTGAACCGTCAGCGGGTACTCTCAACTTTCCGTCTTTCTTACGGTCTTCTGCGTGCCACCGCATCGCCTTCGCATGCTTTTGTTTTGGAACAAACGTTTTAACCGTGGTATTATAGGAGCATACCACATCACCTTGGCAGGAATCTTCTTTCTGGGGCGCTGACCCTCGACATCACCAAGGTCATCGCGATTGATCTTATAACGCAATGCACCGCTTACCGGGCAAGCATTCAAATCCTTGTACTCACCGCGGTAGAGGATGCAGTCATTAGGGCATGCATGTATCTTTTGCACCTCTAACCCTAGAGGGCAGACAACCTTCTTTGCTTCATACGTACTCTCGGGCAATTCGTTGTCCTTTGGAAGCATATTCTTTATCATTACCAGCAACTTTCCAAATCCCTTGTCAGATACACCATTCTCTGCCTTCCATTGCAGCAATTCAAGTGTGGTTGCCAACTTTTTTTTGTTGGCTTGGCAATTCGGGTACAACAATTTCTTGTGATCCTCTAACATGCGCTGCAACTTCGTCCTCTCCAGATCACTTGCGCAGTTTCTCTTTGCATCGGCAATGGCCCGACCTAGATCATCAGCGGGCTCATCTGATGCCTCTTCTTCAGCTTCTTTCTGCATTGCCGGCTCAGCTTCTTCCCCCATTGTTGTATCATCGTATTCAGGGAACCCATGGCCAGGATAGTCGTCGTCGTCCTCTTCTTCTTTATTGTCTTCCATCATAACCCCTATTTCTCCGTGCTTGGTCCAAACATTATAGTGGGGCATGAAACCAGACTCAAATAGGTGGATGTGAATGGTTCTTGACGTAGAGTAACTGTGACCATTCTTACAGCCAGCACATGGACAAGGCATAAAACCATCCGCCCGCTTGTTTGCCTCAGCGGCAAGCAGAAAAGTATGCACGCCATTAATGAACTCGGGAGAGCATCTGTCATCGTACATCCATTGTCGGCTCATCTTCATTACACAACACCGAATAGACCAAATTAATACAAGTTCATACATAAAGTTCATACATAAAGTGCATATACAACACTTAATTAAATGCAACATACAAATAACTCTCTAGCTAAAGAATTTAAATGCAACAACAAATGCGATGAAGATCGCAACTAAGGTAACAATTGATCCAACGACATAATGATACCAGGCCACACTATCAATGACATATTTTCTAATCTTTCTAATCTTCAACCTCATTTTCTCCATCTTGATCTTGTGATCATCGACGACATCGGCAACATGCAACTCCAATTCCATCTTCTCCCCCTCAATTCTTTTCAATTTTTCTTTCAAATACTCGTTTTCTCTTTCAACTAAATTTAACCTCTCGACAATAGGGTCGGTTGTAATTTCCGGTTCACATACCTCCTAGATAAAAATATCTATGTCAACTTGATGGGCATAATTTGTCATAAGCACGAAATGCAACAACTAGTTTTAAATGAGAATATACCACATCCGAATCATAACAAGGACGAGGGCCGACGGGGACGGATATCAAAACCATGGCACTATGTATAACAAACAATGTATGGGTAAGATAATTATACGAGTAACTATATATCCAAATCACACAAACATCAATTTGGTAATGTAAAACATTCATGAGCAAGAGCCTCACCACAAGGTGGTGCCGGCGACGGGACGGTGCGGGCGATCGACGGTGGTTACGACGGAGATTTAGAAGCACTAAGTAAACCACACCTACATATGCAAACTAAGTGTTATTTTTGACCTCAAATTGCATATAAATCAAATACTAGCAAATATAATTCCTTCCAAATTAATCACTATACAAAGCATTGCAAGAGCTAATCTAGCAATGAGAGTTGAAAGGACAAAGTTGCTAACCTTTGTGATCATTTGAATGGATGGAGGCCTTCAAATCTTGACAAATTTTGGGCAAAATTTGTGAGGAGCTCGAGGAAGAGAGGGGAAGAACAGAGGATGTGAGGGGAAAGGGGAAGAACAGAGTGGCTCGGGTGAACGAAGGGTTTATGTACGACGAACTTTAGTACCGGTTCGTGCCACGAACCGGTACTAAAGGTGCTGGAGGGGCCCCAGACTGACAACACCCTGCCACCACTCTCTTTAGTACCGGTTCGTGGCACGAACCGGTACTAAAGGTTCGCCATGAACCGGTACTAATGAGAACGGCCGGCTAGCCGTTGGAACCGGCACTATTGGACACATTAGTGCCGGCTCAAAATCAAACCGGCACTAATGTGTCTCATATTAGGTCCGTTTTCTACTAGTGTGTGCCTAAATAAGAGACACACCAGAACAACACAATCCTACCGCCTCCAAATTCCTGACCATTGAGCTACTGCTACGATCTTCCCCATCCCGGCTTGCGACGTGTACCGCTGGTCGGGAGAGTAGACCTGCGAAACCACACCTCTTTGAGTCCTGTACGGGAGAAGGGTGATAAGGTTTTTGGGGAGCACTCCGTGCGACTACTGACTTCTTCATCATGGACGCCCCGGGCTCCGACGACTATTGACTTGTTTTATCTCTACTACAATAGTCATGTTTTATCAACTATTTTTGTTAATAAAATCATATGGTAAACTGCTCATATTTCCAACAATCAACAGACGCACAATAGATTTTATTTTCAAATAAATATAGGGCAGTATCACAACTTCGGTTCAGAAAAGCAGATGCAGACGCAGCTGCGGCAACAGTAATGAAGCACAAACTTAACACACAAATTCGAGATCACACAAGAGACGCTTAATAGTAACTTATAACTATGATACCTCTTATTAATAGTGACAGTACTAAATAGGATAGTCTTCTGATGGAGATCAGAAATACAACTTTCCTCCCAATCAGGCTGAGAGGACTTCGCTTATGCAGCAGCAGCATGCTTTATATCATCATTTCTCAAGTCTTCTCGTCGTCTTCCTAAAATAAGAAAATCGAATCGAATGTTACCACGTGATCATTTGTTTATAAGAGAAGCATTGCCACAATTTAGTACAAACCTTAAACTTTCCTCGATTAGCTTGTAGATGCCTCAGCCTCCTGCTACGGCGCGTTCCGGTTCCGAGCTAGGACAGGCTCCTCCTGAATTGAATTCACTGGAGTTTCAGCTGACTGGTCTTCGAAGTCTTCATCATACTCCTCATCAAGTGTGTCTTCGTAAGAGTTCATCTCAACCCGGTAATGCAGGATCCCTCCTACACCATAGCCCGTACAGAACTGAGATCCTTCCTGTGTGTTGTTTGTGATAAGCTCCAGCGTGCAACCAAACTGCCGATAATTTTCCATGAACCACTCCAATAGCAAGGTCATCCCAACCACCTCCAGGTCTGCAGATGTTGCCTTATCCTTGAAGTTGCCCAGATATGCCTTGTTGAAGTGGTGTACCACAGTTTCTCCTGTGACAGAATTCCTTGCTTCTTCATACTTTTATTCAACTCATGGATTCTTATTAATCTCAAAATCATCTTGTTATGATTGCTGGTACTAATTTTTTGAAGAATGGAATCACATGGCTTATATAGACCACTCCTTCCCTGCCAGCCCTCTGGGATTTTCAACAAATACCTTGTAGGCGTACATAATCAAAATCTGCACAAGCAAAGACAATAAGTTCTGGGAGCAGGGCACTGGAAAGAGGGAAGAATCAAGAAGTGGCGAGGTTAATCTCCTTACTTGTAAATGATGTAGCCCTCCTGTTCAATGAATATAGAAGATTTAACTATAAAAAAAATACAGTGGTATCTACACTTTTATTAAGACAAAAACAAGCAGTCAAGCAATATTTTAGAGCAATTGTACAATTGATCTCATGAGGTAGTAAGAACATCGTCAGCCAAAGTAAAATTTAAGAGGATGTTCTGAAGATGAAACAACAGGGGACTGACTATAGAAAATTTCAGTGGATGCTACAGAGGATGTCAACCAGAAGATGAGAGGTTCACGTGGAATCGCGCGATGCAGTGGCTCTCCTCCTCATCTGCAGCGACGCGGCAACCCTCTCGCTCTCCTCTATGGCAGCGCCGCCCCTCTTCCGCCACGGCGACCGCCGCCCTCCACCTTCTCGTCTGCGGTGCAGCGTTCGATGAGGCGG